>NW_028318172.1:186875-373750 GCF_062004578.1 Staurois parvus
CACAATTGTACACAATGGATGGCATGAAAGGAAGTGATCTATTGTTTACAATTGTCATGTGACCTGCTGTGATTGGTCACAGCAGTCATATGGTACCAGCAATGGGCTGGTACACTGATCAGCCATTGGCTGTTTCTGATGGACACAGCCAGTGACAGATTGCGGTGCAGCCCGACCCAGGAGGATGTCATATGACGTCCACTCAGACAGACGAAAGTCCCGCCTGGCCGTCATTGTACTGGAACTGAGTAAATACAGTATTATAGGATACCACGAAAAATATATGGCTAGAATATTATCATCTGACATATCAACATATCGAGATGTCTCCAGAATCACATGCAGATGTATTATTAGCTGTCTGCATGCACATACATACTTGTATACTGTTATATGTTTAATACGTATTTACACAGATTTTGTTTCCATACCTTTTCTCTGTGAAAAACTGCTGGCCAGTGAGACATATATATGCAGTTAATCTATTCTTTGGTGGAATCACCATAAGAACAGACTGGTGACACAAATAACCTAGCTCAGACAGCTTGGGGAGAGGGAGGGTGGCATAAGATAGAGTGGAGACCTGATGGGAAAATTAACCTTATCCCCCCGGAACATTTAAGGTGTAGTGACAATTTAACATAGCCAGGTACAAAAAATAGTATATGTGAACTTTGTTATTTTAGGATATTATCAGTCTGGTTTACCATTTCATTCATTAAGTTGTAGCATGAAATTAAAACAATGTGCAGGAAACTCAACTTTTATTTAAAAGCAGTTTTTAAAAACTAGTAATGTAGCACCCTCCTAGTGCAGCTAGGGGGAGCTAAACCCTAATGGTCAGGCAAGAGCTGTTAGCAGCTCAGGCATAATAGCCAGAGAGGTCAAATTGTGGTCAGGGCTAAGAGACTCTTCAGGCCAACCCCACCAGAATTTCCCCCTGCTCCAAGGCTTTCGGAAGGGGCTTGGAGATAGTGGGTGGATCTGAGGAGTGGCTGGTTGCACTGTTGAGGGATCTCAGCCAATCCCCAGCAGTTGGCTTGACAAGGGGCTGGGGATCCCTTAAAAGTGTAGGAACCTGCTCAGTGGCAGGAGTGTGGTGTGGAGAGTCGGGTGGAAGATGTGGGCTGAATGAAGGAGGCTGCCATGAGGCCTAGTGGGAGGGGGCCTGCCTGCAAGCCTGGAGCTGGAGAGGAGGAAAGCTTGGAGCTCACTGGCCCCCTGAGAGAGGACCACCTGTATGGCAGGGATGGAGCAGCCCAGCTGATAGGACTGGAAGCAGCAGCAAACCTGCAAGCGGTCCAGGAAAGGATCTTAGTAACCAGTACCACCTGGGCAGATAGGGGAAGGAGCACTCTGGTCTGGAAGCAGATTACCGCCTACTAGTGACTGTTCACCCACTTAAAGGAACAGGAGCCAGATCCCCTGCTCAGGAAGAAGTCTCCAGATTGCTGGGTGAGGAGGAATTAGTTTAGGGTCTGGGGTGGTACAACTAGGAGATCCGGCTAGAACTCCAACAGAGACTGCTTCAGAGAGGAGAAGCTTGTGAATAGTTCAGGAAGTTGTCCTCAGTTATCGGTTCCTTGGCATCCTATACTCCCCTTACCCTATCCAAGTTCTAATCCCCTCAATAAATACCAAAACCAACGCTCAAGAACTGGTTTCTGTCTCTGGATGAAAGCTTGTGGGGAAAATGTTGGATAACTGGCTGTGCAGGAGTATAGGGGGACCCAAATTAATCATCAATCCCTAATGGGGTAGTGTTGCAGTAACTTTGTGCTGTATGAGTAAGATTCCAGTATATGGTGTTCAGAAAACCCGGGCCCCACGTTGGGCGCCAAAATGTTTTGGATGTGGTCACTTACCGACCACAGCTGTTGTGATCTATCAGTGAGCCTAATTAATGTGAGAATACATGCACGTGGAAGTAAGACACCTGCACATAAATGCAGTTTGCCAACTTCCTAAAATTCTGTTTTATTGAGGAACTAACAGTAACATTTATAGGTCTCATGATGCAGGCAAAGCATGTACATTGATTGGGTGAAAAGTCCACTAGGTTTCTGTGTGTTCTTCCATCCGTGTTGATATCTTCCAATCATTGTCCCCAAAATGACTCATTCCCTTTTAATGGGGGATTGTTTACGTTAAAAGATACTTTTCTTCTCATGAGTCACCTAGTGTGAGACTCCGGATGAAGGCGCCATCTTAATTATCATTGTTCTGTCAACTTATATCTGATTGTTTACTTAAGAGAGTAAGGAATTTAAAGAGAAAGAAGCAGAAAGTAGCAAGACTATAAAATTGTCATTTTACTGATCATCTAATAGAACATGGACTGTCTATCACAATCCACTACAATTTCACAAATGAATGAGAATACACCTGTTTACTACCTAACCAGAGCTCCTGAGCCACATACTGTAGTGCTTAATTGCTACATCAGAAGGGACTATCATTCTTATTCACATGGATTATGCTAGTCTGCATAGATTATAGGTCTGCAATTAGATTTCCTTATCAGGTCTCTTTTATTATTCCCTTTACTCTTTATTTTTCTGTTTGGAATATAAAATTTGGTAGTTTGTGATTGGGGTCTGTAGCTCTTTTTCTAATATGTTAATTTCAATCCTCAAACACTAGTGGTTTGGTTCATCATAGTACTGTAACCATATGGCTGCTTTCATTGGTCTTTTTCATAGAAACTTTATTAGTGGTGTTTCTCTTCATCTGAAACAGATCATATAAAATATTTGTAATTCTTTACAGTCACAACTGTGACTGTCCTTTTTATTTTGGCTTCAAAGATTAAAGCACAAAAACAGAGATTCTAACATATTGTACATTGGCACAAACTTCAAGGTTCAGAGGAACAGTACTATAGAACTCATCTAGTAATGCAGGATATCATATTGAAACTACAAATTGAAACACTTAGACATGTGCATTTCGTTTCGTTTTGAAATTCGTATGAAATTTTTGTTATTCAGAGATTTGGATGTATCCGAATTTATGGATTACAATAGTAACGAATCCAAAATGAGGAAACGAAATTTCGTCCAAAATAAATTATTTGAATCGAATTTTAAACTAATTTGAAAACAAAATTGAATTCTAAAACAAATGTAGACAGATTAATGACTATTGCTGATTTCCTTAAAAACCTGTGTGGATTAGGGACAGAGGAGACGCCTTGAAGATTTCCTGAGGTCACCTGGATGCCCTCCCTGTCTGTTGCTTCTGAAATTGGAGTTATTATGATTGTTCATCCTGTTATTTTCTTGTTTTTGTTTTTGTATTTGCAAGACTACCTCCTCTCCATGGGAAGTGGCGGACTCTTGTTCAGTTTAGGGATAAGACTGACTAGCTCTGTTCCCTAGTTTGCTTCGGTAGGGAGTTACGGGATTTAATATGATTGTTTTTTGCTCAGATACCTAGCTATACTATGCCACGTGCCCAGTCTCTTCACCATACTATCTTGAGAGGAATTGGTTCTGTGTGATGCTGGAGCGGAGGGAGTTATTCTAACTATGCAGGGGGGAGGTGTGGTGGCTTTCCCTAATAAGTCATTACTCTGCTCAGTAGACCAGGTTGTTACCAACCAAGCGGAAAGTATATTATTTTGCTACTTATCATTCAAGGGTCTATATACCCCCACCATTCAATGTCTCTATCCTTTATGAGATCTATAGTAAATTGACTGCAATGCCAATTACCAAGGTTCTGTTGGCCCGGGTACTTTAACAATATTCTAGATGGATCACTTGATACTTCTAATCCCCGTGGCTCCCGACCCAGATCTGTCCCTCTGGGTAAACACCATAGAATTGACTGAGCTCTGGCATTGGAAGCACCCTGGTGATAAAACCTACTCCCATTTGTCAGCTACTCATCACTCAGGTGCATGGATCCACTACACCGCTCTCACTAACTCCACCCTCCAGTCCACTAGGGAGAGACTTTTTGCACAGGGCGATAAAAATGGCAAGCGTTTAGCAAATTTGGTGGCGGATCCTAAATATCAAACAGTCATTCCTTCAATTGTCACATCCTCAGACACTGTAACTTCAGACCCCTCTGCTATCTTGCAGAATTCCACTCCTTTGCCAAGTTATATGCCAGAGTCCCAACCCTACCAGTTGAGGAGCACTCTTTACCTATTCCTGTGTTGCCACCTGATGACACTGCGCACTTAGAATCTGATATCTCACAACTGGAAACTGAGGCTGCCATTCACTTTTTTCCAGGACAAAACACCCCTGGACTGGATGGTTTGGTGGGAGAATGGTATAAGATGTATGCCCTGGATATAGTGCTCCACATGAGGTACACCCTAGCTGTTTCAAGGAAGAGGCTCTCCCTTTCTTTAATGTGTCAGGCTCATATTGTTTTGATCCCAAAGCCAGGAAAGGACCCCATGCATTGCTCCTCCTATAGGCCTATCTCATTGCCTAATTATGATTTGAAAATTCTCACAAAACTCCTAGCCACCAGATTGATTAGAATTCTACCATCTATAGTCAATATTGATCAAATGGGATTCACACCAGGATGTGAACCTCCACCCAGGTCCTATCCCATTTGCAGCATCCCTCTGTTGATGCTGCCAAGCAATTCCTGGTCTCCCTCAATATATATATACCAGCCAATCTTCGCCGTGTGCGTGCATGTGCGCGATCGCGCATTCCTGCACGCCTGCGCACAACCAGCAATTCTTCTGTGGGATCTCTTTCGCGCATGCACGTTCCCGATCACAATTCTTCTTGCCGGAAATCCCTTAGACAGACTTTCACAAATATAAAAAAATATAAAATAATATGTTGATGCATGCACATAATTGGCTGATGTCTGATGATATGAACTCTGACATAATACTAGAGGCAGCGCATTTGGGGTCATATGAAGTGCTCCATAACCTGATATATAGGGGGACCTCAGCCCCTTTCAACTCTACACAGTCTATGAAAGTGGCCTGGGCCTGGCAATCAGTAGTACCAAGTGGACACCTAACTCCACCTCCTGCTTCCTCATATGCCTTTATGGCTCAATCCCTCCCTCCCAGAACTTTACCCTATGTCTGATCTGTCAATATGGGCCACCAAGTAAATACAACACTTGTCCCAGTTAAGTGAGAAAAGTGTTCTTAAAACATTTGATTCCCTAAGGACACAATTCATTCTCCCTGCACAGTACTTTTTCAGATTTCTTCAGTTAAGGCATGCTTATCGGGCCCAATTCAGAACCTCTCCAATGCCCTTAGCAACCATGACTGCAGAGACTGCTTCCATTCCAGTGGGTTCCAGTTGCTCACAGTGAGCACGAGTTCCAGCTACATGCTAAAGCTGCAGAAAACTGACTCGAGAGGGAGGACTCCTTCACCAGTCACGAGAGACCCCTCAGGACCAGAGTCAGCCATCAGTTTTGAAAGGCTTCCAGCCACCATCTTGTTTCTTTACTGAGCATTTCAAAGCCAGGGCCACATCACCAGCAGGCTCTCTACATAGTCCCATTGGCCAGTGGTTAGCAGGGCATCTCTGCATTGGGTAGTGGATAGACTATATCGCCATTGCAAATGCCATTTGCAGGGCTTTTTTTTTATCAGAGAATAGGTGCAGGAACTCCCCCCTTCTGAGTCACTTATTGTATCCTACCCCTACCCACCTCCGAGCACAGTCCCTTGGATCCACCCCTTACCCACCTCCCAGTACTGTTCCTTATAGAGAATACACAGCCAAGTATCATTTTGTGGTACTATGTAATTTGTTTGGAATTTAATAATAACACGAACGCAGTGCTATATAGTTGTAAGAACCATAAATTCATACCAAAGTCCGTGCTAAATAGTGTTAAAGTCCATCAGATACATAAATATCTCCGTGCTCAAAAAAACCTTCCTTGAATAAGGGAAACCCAGCCATCAGCAGGAACGGACAAACCACATTCAGTGAATCAGAAAAAGAGGGAGATGACACCTCTAAAATCCTGGTGAAAACCACAGACATGCAAGAGCTCTTACCAGAGCTATTGGGATTTTATATTAAAAAAAAACAACAGCGCTTTAGGGGTTAACCCCACACGACTCTCCCGTTTTTGATGGTTCTCCCCTTTACTCCGCTCCAACTCCGTGTTTCCACCAGTATATCATGCAAGGAATAAGCACTATTAGTATAGTTTACCCAAAACCTAAACATTTTATCAAGAATAAACAAATGCACTCACAATAGTTTAAAAATTGCATAGCCATCAAAGAAGCAGTCCTGGAGCTGCAGTAATCCCAGCAGCCGTGTAGCGTGGTGATGTCACGAGAAGCGCTACCCAACGCATTTCATCATCATTTGACATTGTCAGGGGCATTTATTTTCTACTAGATGTTTCATGAAGCACTTGGAATCTACTACAGTGTCATTATGAGAATAGCAGATTAAAATGATTAATCCTTTACACTGTACTGGTGTCAGTTTCAGTAAGGAACTCCTACGCATAGTAGCCACAATTGTTATTCCACTGCTGTATGTATAGGATGTCAATAGGGCAAACTTCAAGTGATGTCAAACACAAAGCCTTAGAAATCAGAAATAAATCATTCATTTTTTTAAATTAATAATTAATTTCACAACATAGGCTGCTAGGAGTTCCTTGAGAAATTTCTCTCTCTTGGATGGAAGATCTTTTTATCTGTCAGGCGGGGTATTCCTACTACTGACCACCAAGCATTCTTACACATACATATACACATTGCAGCCCACTGAATTGTTCAGCAGAGCAGGACAGGCATAGAGTAAAAATCTTGGACTATCGTGGTTGTTGGTCAAAATATTCTATACTAAAACTGTTGAGGGAGGGATGGGAGGGATGAAAATAACACAAACACTGAAAGTCAAATTAGCTTTTAAATAGATAACTTTTATCTTAGGAGTTAAAGTGTTACTAATCTCACACCAGTAACATCAGTTTGTATATGCAGTAAAGCATGCTTGTTATACTCACTGTGGAACCTAAGGAGTTAATCATCTGCAGTGTGTAAAAAGGCTGTTTGATCCTGTCTGCTCTGATCCTCCCTTTCTTCCAGTGTCCCCCTCTTACCTCTTGATAAGACATATTGTGTGAAGTCACTCTGCACATGTTCAGTTTGGTGTGTATTGCTAGAGAGGGTTTTTTTTTTTTTGGGAGAGTGCATGTGATCAGCACAGGGCCAATCAGCACTGTCCAGACAGAGGCCAGGGGTCCTGCATCCTCCTAAAGCAGAATGAAAACTCCTCCTACGAGCTTTAACAAGTGCTCTGCTGGACACTGATAGAAGTCACAAGACTGCTATATACAACACAAATCTTGAATCTTTAAACATTAAAAGCTTCCAACTGCCACTTCCTATACTGTTTTATATTTTCCCTTTGCCATACATTTTTCTTTATTTTTATTTTCTAAAGAATTCAGTAGGTTAACATAACAATTTTTAATAGTGTACTTCCTCTTACATACATAAGTTCAAAAAACAAAGGTGATGAGTGACTAACGTGCACTACTTAACCATCTTAGTCACCTTTTAATTTTTAACTGAATAACTTATTACATAATATAACATGTAATTAAACCGCTGTGTAAAATCGATATAAAAACAGAATGCAATGATTTGTAAAACAGATCTCATAAACCCAGGATTTTGTTCACGGTAGAAAACAAAAAAACATATCAAATGTTTAAACAGAGAAAATGTACCATTTTAAGAAAAAAATAAGGTTAAAAAAAGGTAATGTTGAAATTGATGGCAACAACATGTCTCAAAAAAAAAAAAAGGAAGAGCTGGAATTTAAAAATAATGTTAAAAAAACTGTAAATATTACTAACACATGCCCCTGCAATTTAAATGACTCTATCATGCTAATGGATGCTTGGGATCCATGAGAGTGGTGGTGAGCTGTGCAATTGGAGCCACCCATTTGGTTTACATATATTTGACTGGTCTTACATGTTCTTTTACTACTTTGGTTGTGAGTGTTTTCAATCCTAATTATAGCTGAATAATGCATTCAGAGAACACTATGAGAGGTTTTTTTCTCTTTCATATGGATGCATATGTGGTACTTGTGAGGAGATGCAGCATGGTGCAGGCAGTTGATGCACAGAGTTCAGTTGCAGTAAAATTTGGAATTTGTATTGAATGCACATGGTATTCACTCCTCTCCCCCCTTTTTTTGGCGAGGTCTGTACTGCATTTTACAGTGCATCATTTGCATTCCTCAAGACAGTGAGGTATTTTTGTCTGGATATGGTGATGTATGGGGCTTATCCATGAGGGGCTGACATTTAAGCCTGTGGATGTGTAAGAGATTTCCGGCAAGAAGAATCACGATCGGGAACGTGCATGCGCATAGGAATTCCCGCAGAAGAATTGACGGTTGTGCGCATGCATGCAGGAATGCGCGATCGCGCACACGCACGGCGAAGATTGGCGCCAGGCGGCCCATTTAAGGAGTGCCTCTGCTCAGGTTCAGTGCTGACTGGTTTTCAGCTCCCCCCTGTGTCCTGCTTGTTCCTGTACGATTCATCCGTTACCAACCCGGCTTGTTCCTGACCCGACTTCGATTACTCTCCTGCTACTGGTTCCTGACTTCGGCTCTGCTCCTGACTTTGGCTTTTCCTTCTGATTCTGTACCACGCTGCCTGACTGTTCATGACCCTGGCTATCCTATGACCCTGCTCCAGTCTCTTGTCCTTGCTACCTACTTTGCTCTGCTGCACGTCTGGCAATTTACAGAACCTGCTCTGTCTGTTATTACAGTCCCTAAATCAGAGGATCATCTGCCTGCCAAGGTCATCATCTGCAAGAGCTGCAAACAACAATCACTGGCGCTCTTGTCCCCCTGGTCCCTAGACTCCCTCTGTTCCAACCTCAGCGGGGTCAGGGCTAGTGACACAAGTGAGGCCAACCTCGTCAATTCAGTCTCCCATCAGGTACGTGACAGGATGATGTACCCGTATTACATATCTGTAGCGGTAACTCCATTTCCTTAATAGAGATTATATATTCAAGCTGATAGTCATATGATCAAACTACACTGCCTCTTTTTATGCTGTCACTTCATCTAAAATGGTATGGTATTTGATTTGGTTTGGTGTTATTAACCATTTGGATGTAAGGTAAATAATTGCAATGGTATCCAGTCATATTGTTGTGCGCAGAACATTCCACTCCAATAGGCGATAATTACAGCTAAGCATACATTTTTTATATATTTGAATAAAGGTTATATATTTTAGATTCATCAATTGGCCAGATGGTGCGTAGGGAAATGCACCCTTGTCCAGTATAGATTTGTTATTTGCCAAAGATATTGATTTACAATTAGGGCTTAGTTCAATAGTTGGAATTTGTATTGAACAGAAAGGCAATATTACAAACACCTTGGCAGGAGAGTGCCACTAGGGAAATAACTCACAGTTCAAAGTAGTCAGATGTAGCAGAGAAGAGATGCCACAGCATCTGTTTCAGAGGGTGTAGTGTGGCCTGGCCTGTTGGGTCCCAAGGGTGAAGCTCATTTTTTAGGGCAGTACGTCCCTAATAGTCCCTCCTCATCAGGAAACTATTCTTACCGCTAGTGACTTTCCCTAACAAGTGGAGTCTCTCTCCCTACACTAGCCACACACAAGAAGCCAGCCAAAACCCTGGGCAGGGACTTAAATAGACCCTGCTGATTCAAGATGTCAGCCAAAGATCATATGGGAGCAGCGTAGCCAACTTGAATACTGCTCTATTGACCCAGGAAACCATAGAGAAATGTTGTTTCCCTTGGACTTTCTCTCCAGGCTAAGGTGCCACTGGGTTAGAGCGCCACCTACGGTGGAGAAAACATACTGCACCAGCCTACATGCTGAATATTATGCAGGGGAATCTTTGTTCTGGAAGACCTAAAAACAACCCTTGATCTGGATGACTGAGCAGTATTTCATCCCTGTGGGGATACAAGCGTGTTACGTATAGCCCTCATTTACTTGTAGCAGTCATGTTATGAAGGTAAGTAAGCTGGAGTGACACTGGTGATTGGGCTGCACTTCACAGTGTGTACAGTAATTTAAAGGAGTACACACATCTTGTGAATGCACATCCCTGGATTCCACTGTCTAATGCCAGGATTTCAGTGAATAAAAGTGACATAATTCATTTGACAGTCGAATTACCTGAGGCAAGGCTTAGCACTACAAGGGGCAGAGCCTAATCTCAGCTTGTTCAGAGATCGAAGACTTTGTACATGAAGTAACCAGGACATTTTTCTCACAGCAGTGGCCTGGCTGTCATGTTCCTTGTGCACACAAGTTGAGATATCCCTTTATATGATATAGACAGCAATAAAAACGCATTATTAATAAAGGACATACGACATTCTCATTGCATTCTTCACATTTTCACCAGAGATCCCGTGCAGTTACTGTATAAAGGTAGAGCAGCAGAACAGAACATTTCTCAAGCCAGTCATAGGAAATAAGCATCCTCCAGCTCTCTGGCACATGCACAAGGTTTCCTCTTCCGCTGTGGATAGATGGATTGTTAAACTAAGCTTCCCTTACAGGAGCAGGGTCTTATCTCTGTAGGAGGAAACAGAGCTCATTCTCAACTGCCAGCTTTCTATCCACACCTTGTCTACTCTGTACAACAGGTCAGGAAGAGCCCTCTCTCAGCAATGACCTTGTTCCTTCTCTGTTGCCACCATCTCTCCAGTTATGAGCAGTGTGTGATCTGCTTTCTATCATTCCTACCTTGTTTATTATTATGTCCTCTATGTAGCAATCCACAGTGGAGTCTATTGTCACTGAAATGAGCATTTATTTTATTTCTTTGGCTGTGCTGCTTATGATTTTAATGATTTGTTTTGTAAAAACAGAAAAAACAAATCAGCAAAATACAAAGCCATATCTTATTCCACAGAATACTATGGGGACAGTTTAAAGCATTTAAAGTTCAACACTACCAAATGTGTTCCATGTTAAAGCCCTTGGCAGATATAAAAAAAACCCACACATTTCTGTATTTCTGTGTTCATTAACACATCTATCATTTTTTTCTGTAAATGCAAGCCATGTAAGTAACAGAATAAAACTCTGTATCAACATCTTGCAATCCCTGTACAGCAGAGTTCAGACTAGAGGAGGAAGAAATGGCACAAGACACCAATCATTTATGCCACAGTGCTTTTTGTGCTAACAAGGAACATGCTGAGAGAGGAGGAGGAAATAGCAGGGTAACAGAGAGAGGAGCTCAGCAGTCTGCTGCTACTCCTTCACTGTCCAGTCACATACTGTAGGGAAGGGAACAGCATAGAAGTGTTTTTTTAAAGGAAAGCTATGGCCACAGCATACAATTTAATTTTATACCATCAGCATTGTCAGAACAGTATAAACAATAATTAATTTTGGCAATCCAATATAAGCTTACTTGAACAATCTCATTTCATGTGGGTTCTGCCTGTCTGGTCATCTTTCCCCAACTTTCTGGACTCTCTGCATACTTTGCAGCATCTTCTTGGCTATTTACTTTCCATGTTTAAGGACTACATATCCCATGATACCTTACTACCTGCATGCAGTAATTCCTGTACTGACTCCGCCTCCTGAAACTCCTCCTCTCAGCACCTCTGTAATTCAGAAGGCAGGCTCTGTGCAATGTGTGACACAGCAATGCCTAGGCACAGGGCATAATGAATACCAGTCACAGAATTCATGAAAGTAAACGTGGGGATTTTTACAATGTAACTTTACAAACCTCAAGACTGTACAGGTTAAAGGGTGTAAACTAAAAATATTCAAATTATAATGTAGACATAAATATATGGTTTTTAATCAATGTCACATACTTTAGTGGGCAGGGGAGACATTATCCTCATTAAAAGAACCCATTTTGTTCTAAAAATGCTACATTATGTTTGGGTGGGTCAATTACTTTATGCACCAACTTATTTCTGAGGTTAGGGACTTTTTTATACATGAATTTCGGCTTGCTAGGTAAAAGATTAGCTAAATTCCTATCTCTTCTAAGAATGGGACAATATTTTATTTATTAGGATCGATTGGACAATTTTGGACAATTTCATGCTACCAACTTTGTGGGAACAGATTTGGGGATGGCCCCTTCCTGTTCCAACATGAATGTGCATCAGTGCACAAAGCAAGGTCCATAAAGACATGGATAAGTGAGTTTGGGGTGGAGGAACTTGACTGGCTTGCACAGAGTCCTGACCTCAACCCGACAGAACACCTTTGGGATGAATTAGAACAGAGACTGCAAGCCAGTCCTTCTTGTCCGACATCAGTGCCTGACCTCACAAATGCACTTCTGAAAGCATGGTCAAACATTCCCATAGACACACTCCTAAACCTTGTGGACAGCCTTCCCAGAAGAGTTGAATCTGTTATAGCTGTAAAGGGTGGGCCAACTCAATATTGAACCCTATGGACTAAGACTGGGATGCAATTACAGTTCATGTGTGTGTAAAGGCAGGCGTCCTTTTGACAATATCATGTATGTAATAAAATGTATGTAAGAAAAGCAGCGCTTATCTATAATATGACACTCATACTTTGCTTTTTTTCATCTCAGAGCCTATTAACCACTTGCTGACTGGGGTAATTTTTTTGTTTTTCACATTCATGTGGAAATCAGCATTTTGTTTTTGCTAAAACATTACATAGGATCTCAAACATTATATATTGTCTGAAAGCAGAGACCCTGGTGAATAAAATGTTGACCGTTGCAATTTTTTATGTTGCACAATATTTATGCAGCCATTTATCAAATGTAAGTTTTCTAGAAAAAAAATACACTAAAATGAATATTGGTGCACACAAACACAATATAATACCCAATTTTTGTAAAATATAAGATGATTCTGCATCAAGTAAATAGATAACAAATATGTCAAGACTCTAAATTGTACACACCCGTGAAATGGTAACACAGTATAAAACCTACAATTTTTCATAGGTGATAGTTTAAAATCCTATGTAGGTCAGTGTAGAGTTAGTAGGTAGTGTTAATTGTGAATGATGGCACTAGAATTATTGCTCTTAATCCAATGTCCATGGTGATACCACACATGTGTGGTGCAATGGCTGTTATATATCCAAAACATTTTTGTTATTCCTGCCAGAAATTCGGTGGTCTTGTACCTTCTTGTGCATTCTACAGTGTTATAAGCCCTGTCCAATTTACCTCTGCAGATTACCAAAGACCACTCTCCTATGTTGTGGAGAAGAGAAGAGGGGAGTAGTTCTAAAGTCGAAATCAGGAAAGAGCAGCCTAGGGTGCCAATGCTGCTCCTTAATAATAGATACAGTACAGTGAGTGAGCCGTCACCATAGAACAGAAAATTTGTAACTGGCTGAATCACCAGGTGAACATAAAGTGAAAAAAGAAAATTAATACAGCCATCATGGTGCTGTGCTGTATCATGATCATGATAATAAAACCCTCAGCCATTTATTCTGACATTGCTCAGGAAATGAGAATTTGATTATCCAGATTAAATGTCGTTACCGCTCAAGCTTTTTTAGAGTTTTTTCCCCCTTACCCAACGCTAATGGCAACAACTCACCACTAAAACATAAAAACTGAGGTAGGCCAGACTGAATGCTTCCAAAAATGTGACATGTAACCTAGTAGCTAAGAGTGGCCAAGATGGCAAGGATGATATTCCAACATTTTCTGTCCAATATTTGGTGTGCATACCTTTAGCAAAGGAGCATATCTCCAGGAACCTTGTTAGAATTCCATTGTCGATTGTAACTGTCCTACTGTTCTTTGCCTCTGCAAGTAATCTGACAATGGCTCAATATGTTGGTATTAGGGCACTGTGGGGGTTATACTTTCCATTGCATCATTTCTTATTCCTCTCTTTACTGCAATTAGTTCTTTATGATTTTGTCTATGTATTTGGAGTAATTGTTAAGTTGGAACCAGTCAGATGCCTTCCTCTTGGTAATGCATTATTGATAAGAATGTATCTATATTACGGAGAATTAGCTTTTCCAAGTATATGCTGCTGTCCTCAAATATCCCATGCACAACCTATGCATTTGGACTCCAGAACAATGGCAGCCTGAGAGTCAGGCCACATCATAAGATAGATTGAACCCCTGCTGTCTAACATAGTACACTGACAGCCTAATCACCATCCAAACATGTTAAATTCAGACGGGGAACAATATCCACCTATCCTCACACAAGTCACATGAGTGCCAGGGCCCGCAATTATCCTTGTTCAATGCAGACAGCAGCATAGATACTTTTATCTATTCCCGTTCTTCAAAGCAAAGGAAAGGATTAGGTGATGTTGCAAGGAATTTATTAGGTTGGAAAATGTCTTTTCTTTGCACTTGAATTTGTGAAAAATATGAAAAAGTCAGTGCTATCAAACAAAAACAAAAAGCTGCATGCAATGGGTATAGATATAAAGAAAACCCCAAAAGCATATGTATAATTGCAGTGCTAAATAATATGTGATTATGTAAACCTTCATACACCACCATATATGATTACTGCAAACATAATTGTGTCCATAAATCAAAAATAAAAAGTCCTTCCATAGATGAATCACAATATGAAAAGTGAATATCCCTTGTAAATCCAGTAAACAACCAATGGATCCCAGTGGAATGGAGAAGGACAGGTTTCGTTTCAACCAAGGGTGGAGAGAGATCTTGAAGAATATTACACGAGTGCATATTTAGACAGCATTTTGTTGCGGTAAGCTTGCAATCTTCCTATAAGGTGGAGGATAGACACAGGGCATGTTTCTTATATATATTGTCTTATATATATGGTAAATGTCTGAGCAAGCAAGACATCGGTATCCATTGGTTGTTCTCTGGATTTACAAGGGATATTCACTTTTCCTATTGTGATTCGTCTGTGGAAGGACTTTATACTTTTGATTTATGGAGACAATTAAGTTTGCACTAATCACATATGGTGGATTATGTAGATTTATGTATTCACATTATCTAGCACTGCAATTATACACTTGAATTTTATTGATTTTTCAAAGGTTTGGGTACATTCAGATCATAAAATGTAGAAGTACACATATTAGTATTAGTATATAGGATACAAGTTCTTACAGTATACAATATAGAAGTAACTAAAGCGTGAAAGTACATAGTTTTCCTCGTTTTTATATTGTGTATAAAGGCCAGCAGGAAAAATCTAAAGTAAATGTCTAAAGTTAATGTTATACCAAGGGTAGGTAAAGTAGGACCAGGAAAGTGTGGAGGGATCAGAAGGGTAGCTTTAATTTTGGCTGTATTTGGGAGATCCAGAATTCACATAAGCAATGTACTCTCCATTCTGATGACCTAGGTTGGAACATTTCAATGTGCTGTTACGAGTACCACTAACTGTCAGGTGTGCTCATTATCCGCATGGAAGTGGTCAGAAATGACCCAATAATCACACACAATTCTTGCATTGGAAGGGTCACATGAAAATTCAGTTTGTTTTGGGCTATCTTTAGTAAGTGTTAATCTAGTTCTAAGCATAAATAACATCTGTATGCACCTGAATACATCCACCTACATCACTAAGATTATTCTTCCATTTTACTTCCTTAGTTAGATTACCACAACTGCTTTATTTAGTATTGTACTCCAATGAGTCAGAAAAAAGCTCACAATAGTAAAATACCATTTCCAAAGGTGCCCTGAGAAAGTCGAACTATGAAACATGTAGGAAAGGATAATGTTATGGTCTGCTGTCTCAATTGCCATGCAGTCTGCATCAAAAGCCTCAAGGGAGGTCCCATTTTAAAGTCCTGTTATATAGTGTTGTGTTGCACTAATAATATGCGAGTGAACCTTTGTTTTTTTTTAATATACTAAGTAAACCTCTGCAACAACTATTGTGAGTTGTTTCTATCTCTTTGGACTACTATACTAGATAAATCAGATGGCGACATGTAATTAAGGAAGAAAAAAGGAGGAATAATCCCTTGGTGAACTGGATGGATATATTCAGGCACATACAGACCTGCCTATAATTTGGGGGTCAGTATTATATGGGGAGTAATATATCATAAGGTGGTGGCACACTGGAAGGGGAATTTTTACTAATCAGTGTGGTGTTGATTTGATAGAAGGAAAATGAGTTATGGACTTTAAGACCCATGGTTTTATGAGAAGCAGTGGATTTGTAGCACATCCTAATTGTTCTTTGTTCATATTTGTACATTACACTTTGTAAGGGAGCTACTTCTTTGATAATATTATTGGTATATTTTGTTTTTTATGTAAAAGCTTATATTTATTACTCCAAAGACACGCTGGTAGGTTAATTGGATCCTGTCTAAATTGGCCCTAGTATATGTATGTATGAATGAATGTAAGTTACGGACCTTTAGATTGTACACCCCTTGAGGGTCAGGGACTGATGTGAATGTACAATATATATGTAAAGCGCTGTGTAAATTGTAAAGGTATATAAGTACCTGAAATAAATAAAATACATTTATTTAAAGTGGCTGTAAATCTCAGACATGAAATATGAACAAAGCATATCCCTCTATAGTGTGTACTTGTCTCACTCTAGAGCACTATGTGTCTATTCTGTTTGCTCCTTTGTTCCTCTGCTATCAGTACGAAACACTTCTGACAAGTTTTCTTTACCCCAAGAGCAAAAATGGGGAAGGAGTTCCACCAGATTGACAGCCTCAGCTGTGTTCCTGTGAGCTGTGTGGAAGGGTGTGTGTCTTTTCCCTCCAATCAGCTCACAGAGCTCTCCTCACTGAGCTCTGCAGAGTGTAACTTCAGCTCTCTGCCCCTTTTTTTTGACGGCTCTACAAGCTTTATAAATGCAGTACTTTGAACGGATGTAGAGAAGTGAAGACAGGGAATAAACAGGTACAACTTCTGTAGGAGAATTTATTTCATCTCTGTGTATTACCTGAGGCCAATCACTTCACTAGGTATATGTAATGGATTACAACCACTTAAAAGCAGTGATTTTTGTATTATAATAAATAAAATAAACTTACACCAGTTGCTATACCTGTAACCATTAATAAAATGCATACGTTGTGGATGATTGTGGCTGTATGCATTAGACCAGTTTTTCTCAACATTTTCTTAGTCAAGTCACCTTGAATGATACACAATCTTGAGGTACCCATTCTAAAATGTAAGAAAACGAAACAAATATTTTTACATAATGCATCATTATCCACACAAGTGTTGGACTCCGAACATTGGAGGTGTTTTATTCTACCAAACCAATACACCTTTGTATTCTGGTACTGACTAGTATTACATTGTTTTCTTCATCCTCAGTTTCTCTCCCTCACTCAGCTAATGTGACCCAAGTGCTGATGGAGAGGGGCAGGGGAGGGGCAAACAAGGATGCTGTGCGTCGGATGTCCTCCTTATCCACTGAGGACATCACTGGTGTTTGGACGCCAGCGGCTAGAAGTAGTTGTGCACAATGAAACCTGTGGCTTTGTGTAACTAAAAGGCTAAATTTTTGGGCCATTTTAAGGCATTTTGCCAAGGCACCCCTGAAGAAACCTGAAGGAAGCCCAGGGTTGCCTGGGCACCCTGGTTGTAAAAGGATGCATTAGAACATGATCAATGTCATGTGACCTATTATTGATTATTACTGCCAAATACGCGTTTACCTCAGGTGACAACATGGGAAAATCCATGCTCCATAAATATTAGAGACACCTAACAGTGTTGAATACCATTTTGGCAGATTGTGGGTGTAATCATTAGAACATGAACAATCTAATGTCACCTAATTTTTCATTATGATTGCCAAGTACGAGCTTAGTTTAGGTGACAGCCTGGGAAATTCCACATTCCATAAATATTAAAGACACTTAAGACAATTTGACATGCTTGGCATAATTGTTAAAGGTTTTTTTACAAACAAGTTTAGCTAGATTTTTAGCAGATTAGGATTGTTAGCAAAAATGTAAAAAAAAAAGCAAATAATTACATGGCTTTTGTGTGTGTGAAACAGTCAATGTGTAATTGAAGCTATCAGGCACCATTGGAAATTCTTTCACTAATACTACAAACTAAATAAAGGCTGTAATGCAAAACGCTGACACTGTCACATAAACATCATGAGACAATATTTTTTCCATTTCCTTGTGTAGGAGCTGCTATGGCATTATGTAAAGTACCGTATTTATTTGAGTATAACGCGCAAAATTTTCTACCAAAAAAAGAAATCAAAGTTTGGGTGCGCGTTATAAGCGAGGGCTGGGGTGGGGTGACACAGTGGCGGCCGATCCATTGAGGGCGCAGGTGCTCACTGTACGCGAAGAAAAAAAAAACGTCCCCTGTGCCGGCCCCGCCCCTTTAAGGGGCGGCGAAAACAGGGGATCGTTTTTTTTTTTCTACGTCCCCTTGTCGCGTACAGTGGGCGGCCCGAACTGGCGAGATGCACTGGTGGGGTGACGCAGTGGCGGCCGGTCCATTGAGGGCGCATGCGCTCACTGTACGCGAAGAAAAAAAAAACGTCCCCTGTGCCTCTTCATTTCCTTTCCTCGCCTCGCCCACACGTTACGGTAAGCATTGCTGTTTTGCTGTGTTCTTCATATTATATTCATATTCAGTGTTCTTCATATTATTTATTGATATACTGGTACCCGTTAGATGGCAACTCAGGGTATCAAGAGAAAACGTTCCGCATATGACGCTTCATTCAAGCTCAAAGTTGTTGGTCATGCTGAAATTCACGGAAATCGAGCAGCTAGCCGAGAATTCACTGTACCAGAGACGAATGTTAGAGAATGGAGAAAACAGAAAGTCGTCCTGAAAGATATGAATAAAACCAAAAAAGCACAACGAGGGAGACAAGCCATGTACCCAGACATGGAGAAGGAACTTTATGAATGGATCATTGACCAAAGAAGTAGTGGGTACATCGTCACATCACTCCACATTAGACTTCAAGCCCAAAAGTTTTGCAAAGATTCAACCTTCAAAGCCTCTAATGGATGGACACAAAAGTTTATGAAAAGGCATGGACTTGTAATACGCCAGAAAACAAAGATAGCGCAGAAGCTGCCAAATGATTTAGCAGAGAAGATCACTTCATTCCATACCTTTATAATCAACCAACACAAGCAGATTAATTTTGAACTTGCACAGATAGGCAATATGGATGAGACCCCCATGTGTTTTGACCTACCAGGCAACAGGACAATTGACAGCAAAGGGAAGCACACAGTCCAGATTAAAACCACAGGCCATGAGAAAACTCATTTTACGGTTGCGTTATCCTGTATGGCAGACGGTTTTAAACTTAAACCAATGGTGATTTTTAAAAGAAAGACTATTCCAAAAGGAGTTAAATTTCCACCAGGTGTCGTGATCCATTGTCATCCTAAAGGATGGATGGATGAGAAGGGCATCATTTTATGGTTAAATAAAGTTTGGAATACTAGACCAGGCGCACTACTAAAGAAATCCATGCTTGTATGGGACCAGTTCCGCTCACACCTGACAGACACTGTGAAAGACAAACTGAAAAGTCTAAAGACATTTCAATCTGTGATTCCAGGTGGACTAACCTCTATTCTTCAGCCACTCGATGTTGTTTTAAACAAACCCTTCAAAGACAGAGTCAGGGAAAAGTGGATTACCTGGATGAAATCCGAAGACAAAGAATTGACTGCAAAAGGAAACCTCAAGAAACCTGGCCTATCTCTCGTGACATCTTGGATTAAAACATCATGGGAAGACATGCCAAAAGAAATGATCATCAAGAGTTTTTTAAAGACAGGCATCAGCAATAAAATGGACGGCACAGAAGACGACCTGCTGTGGAATTCAGACTCAGAAGAAAGCGAAGAAGCTGGAGAAACAGATGTTCCTGCCAACTGGGACACTGATGATAAATTAACTCTAGAAGAATGGGAACAACTCTTTAGTGTATCTGATGATGATGAATCTGACTTTGAAGCATTTTAAATAAATATTTTTACCGGTAATTTTATTTCGGTATTGTGTTTACCTTGTCAATAAATGATTTTTATCATGGCCGCACGTGTTCAACAACGTTTGTCACTTACAATGCTTGGTCTGAGCCGAGAAAAAGCGAAACAAAATTTTATACCGATTTTTAATTGAAAATTAGGGGTGCGCATTATACACGTGTGCGCGTTATACTCGAATAAATACGGTAGTTTCCGGTAAGGAAAAGAATGAACTATCATACTAAATTGCAGTTATAACATCCCAAATCCACAGCACTGCTCTAGACCTATGCCTATCACTATATACAGGCACCTAGGGAGCCAGCTCAAGGATCCTATCTCTATTCACCATCATAAAGTACAGATGAATTAAAGCCGCACCCCAATATTTGTTCTTCCAAGCACTTTTACACGTTGTATGGTCGACAGCCAAATAAAAGTGCCTGGAAGAACAAATATTGGGGTGCGGCTTTAATTCATCTGTACTTTTTGATGGTGAATAGAGATAGGATCCATGATCCTGCTCCCTATATGTCTAAATTACCATCCATGGAGGTGTATTCTGGTAAAATGTCATAATGCTGGTAGAGATTTCAGAAGAATTTAAATGTAGAAAATTAAGGACATATGACATTAAAGGTGCCATTACAGAGTTGTAGGCATCATGTCATGGAACCATCTGCACTCTCTTTCCAGGTTTTTATGACCGTTCTGTACCATTCTACCCCACAAGCTGAAGAAACATATACTGAGCAAAGGTAGATGAGCAACAATTTTCTCTCCCTTTCATTTCTGCCACACTGGTGCCTGTGCAGTCAGGAATACTCATCACATGGAAGTGTAATCAGTGTGTGCTTCCACCCAGTGACTGACAGTGACAACAGCCAATCAAGCTGGAAGGGTGGATACTCTGGGATCAAACAATTGAATGTTCATCAGCTTCAAACTCATATTTTAGTAGTGGCTAGATGATTCTTCTTTTATTCTTCGTTGGGAGCATGATCTTGGGTTTTTCTTTGTGTTTGATCATGATGCCCTCTGGATAAGGTGGGAACACTGATATAGGTGATGATTAGAGATGAGCGAATCGAAGCATCCGAAGTGGAATTCGAGTCGAATATCGGAAAAATTTCGATTCGTGCCGAATCCGAAAAACAGCCTAATTCGGACGCGCGAATCGAAATTTTTCCGAAAATGGCGGCTGACATGTGCGGCGACGGAGCGGGGATGTCGGGGAAGGCGCGCAGACAAGGCGCGCTGCCCCATAATGCATTCCTCAACGACATGTGATCGCATCAGCCAATCAGCAGCCAGCCAGCCAGCACTGTGTAATGGTCGAGGTATATATAGCGGCCATTTTGGAAATCTTCATTTGCCTGCAGTCATTGAACAGAGGCAGACCGCTCTGTACTAGGGACAGGGACAGAGTTAGGGCCACAGAAACGAGAATTGGGGACAGAGAGAAGTTACTTAGGGACAGAGAACCATTACTCAGGGACACAGACTTGTTAATGAGGGCCACAGAATCGTTATTTAGGGACAAAGAAACGCTAGTTAGGGCCACAGAATTCATACTCAGGGACAGACAGAATTGTTACTCAGTGCCAGAGAATTGTTACTTAGGGCCACAGAAACGTTATTAGGGCCACAGAATTTTTACTCAGGGACAGACAGAATTGTTACTGAGTGCCAGAGAATTGTTACTCAGGGACAGACAGAATTGTTACTGAGTGCCAGAGAATTCTTAGGGCCACAGAATTCATTCTCAGGGACAGACAGAATTGTTACTCAGGGACAGACAGAATTGTTACTGAGTGCCAGAGAATTGTTACTCAGGGACATACAGAATTGTTACTGAGTGCCAGAGAATTGTTACTCAGGGACAGACAGAATTGTTACTGAGTGCCAGAGAATTGTTACTCAGGGACAGACAGAATTGTTACTGAGTGCCAGAGAATTGTTACTCAGGGACAGACAGAATTGTTACTGAGTGCCAGAGAATTGTTACTCGCACAGACACAAAATTGTTACTTGCACAGACACAGAATTGTTACTCGCACAGACACAGAATTGTTACTCAGGGCCACAGAATTCATACTCAGGGATAGACAGAATTGTTACTGAGTGCCAGAGAATTGTTACTCAGGGACAGACAGAATTGTTACTGAGTGCCAGAGAATTGTTACTCAGGGACAGACAGAATTGTTACTGAGTGCCAGAGAATTGTTACTCGCACAGACACAAAATTGTTACTTGCACAGACACAGAATTGTTACTCGCACAGACACAGAATTGTTACTCAGGGCCACAGAATTCATACTCAGGGACAGACAGAATTGTTACTGAGCGCCAGAGAATTGTTACTCAGGGACAGACAGAATTGTTACTGAGTGCCAGAGAATTGTTACTCAGGGACAGACAGAATTGTTACTGAGTGCCAGAGAATTGTTACTCAGGGACAGACAGAATTGTTACTGAGTGCCAGAGAATTGTTACTCAGGGACAGACAGAATTGTTACTGAGTGCCAGAGAATTGTTACTCGCACAGACACAAAATTGTTACTTGCACAGACACAGAATTGTTACTCGCGCAGACACAGAATTGTTACTCAGGGCCACAGAATTCATACTCAGGGACAGACAGAATTGTTACTGAGTGCCAGAGAATTGTTACTCAGGGACAGACAGAATTGTTACTGAGTGCCAGAGAATTGTTACTCAGGGACAGACAGAATTGTTACTGAGTGCCAGATAATTGTTACTTAGGGCCACAGAAACGTTATTAGGGCCACAGAATTGTTACTCAGGGACAGACAGAATTGTTACTGAGTGCCAGAGAATTGTTACTTAGGGCCACAGAAACTTTAGTTAGGGCCACAGAATTGTTACTCAGGGACAGACACAGAATTGTTACTGAGGGCCACAGAACTGTTACTTAGGGCCACAGAATTGTTACTCGCACAGACACAGAATTGTTACTCAGGGACACAGAATTGTTACTCAGGGACACATAATCGTTGAATTAAATAGTATGTCAGACAACATGCAGAGGAGTGGCAGAGGAGGCAATGTTTTAGGAGCGAGCAGACGTGGCAGCAGAGGAAGGGGTCGAGGCAGCACTATTCGCAGCCAGAGGCCAGTGCTCCCGGTGTCATCCAGCGGTCGTGTCTCCACCGACAACCCTGCCGTTATCGATTGGTTGGCTCGGTCGTCTTCCTCTTTCCAGGTCACCTCTGACACCTACAGCCAACGGTCGGTGGGTACGTCAGACACAAACGTTAGTTGGCATGGCCCGGGACCTAGCCCACTGAAATCACGTGTCCTCTACCTGCCCCTGTCCTTTGGTGTTCCCTCACCAAGCGAAGTATCGCATGCTGTGGGCTCAGCCCCACTGTACAGTGAGGAAGAGCTAACAGAGGGCGGTCAGGAACGGGGGGAGACATCCGCCTTTTCAGCAGCTAGGCGAAGAAGTAGTGGCGAGGAGAGTGGCCCGGTAGCCGGTCTGGAGACAGGTCTGTCTCCTGACCCAGACGCAGCCGAGGGGGCTAGTAGTGAGGCGGAGACCCTACTTGATGATGAGGAGGTTGATCGCACTTGGCAGCCTCGTCGTCATCAGGCAATTTCTTCCGCATCATCAGGAGAAGAGGGTGGCAGCTTGGCAGTGAGCGAAACAGTCGGTGGGTTGCCCAGGAGACAGCAGCAGGGTCGCAGCAGTGTCAGTGGAAGCAGTGTCAGTGGAGCCAAACGGCCACGGAGTAGAGCACCAGCTCCACTGCAGCCTACCACCACGGCCAGTAGTGGTGCCGGTGTGCACAGAGGAAGCAGCAGTCAGCCAGTGAGGAGTATCGGGGGCAAAGTTTCCTACTCGGCGGTGTGGCAATATTTCGTCAAGCCGCCCGAGGAAGTAAACGTAGCCGTATGTCGACTATGTGGCCAGAAAGTCAAGCGTGGCCAGGGGGCCCATGTTGGGACTATTTGGGCCATGTTGGGACAATGGGAGACCTCCCATTGCTGCTGTCTCCATCGCCACACTCTGCCATGTGCCACTTTCAGGTCTCCTCACACACTGCTGGTGTGTTCAGTTTTTTGACATAGGGTGCTGGCAGATTACGGGCCTCCCATAGCTGCTGCCAGGCCCCTAATCTGCCATGGGCCCCTATATACCGCCTCCTCATGCTGCTGCCAGGTCCAGAGTCTCTCATGGGTCCCTGTACGGCCTCCCATTGCTGCTGTCTCCATCGCCACACTCTGCCATGTGCCACTTTCAGGTCTCCTCACACACTACTGGTGTGTTCAGTTTTTTGACATAGGGTGCTGGCAGATTACGGGCCCCTAATCTGCCATAGGCCCCTATATACCGCCTCCTCATGCTGCTGCCAGGTCCAGAGTCTGTCATGGGTCCCTGTACGGCCTCCCATTGCTGCTGTCTCCATCGCCACACTCTGCCATGTGCCACTTTCAGGTCTCCTCACACACTGCTGGTGTGTTCAGTTTTTTGACATAGGGTGCTGGCAGATTACGGGCCTCCCATAGCTGCTGCCAGGCCCCTAATCTGCCATAGGCCCCTATATACCGCCTCCTCATGCTGCTGCCAGGTCCAGAGTCTCTCATGGGTCCCTGTACGGCCTCCCATTGCTGCTGTCTCCATCGCCACACTCTGCCATGTGCCACTTTCAGGTCTCCTCACACACTACTGGTGTGTTCAGTTTTTTGACATAGGGTGCTGGCAGATTACGGGCCCCTAATCTGCCATAGGCCCCTATATACCGCCTCCTCATGCTGCTGCCAGGTCCAGAGTCTGTCATGGGTCCCTGTACGGCCTCCCATTGCTGCTGTCTCCATCGCCACACTCTGCCATGTGCCACTTTCAGGTCTCCTCACACTGCTGGTGTGTTGAATTTTTTGACATAGGGTGCTGGCAGATTATGGGCCTCCTATAGCTGCTGCCAGGCCCCTAATCTGCCATAGGCCCCTATATACCGCCTCCTCATGCTGCTGCCAGGTCCAGAGTCTCTCATGGGTCCCTGTACGGCCTCCCATTGCTGCTGTCTCCATCGCCACACTCTGCCATGTGCCACTTTCAGGTCTCCTCACACACTGCTGGTGTGTTCAGTTTTTTGACATAGGGTGCTGGCAGATTACGGGCCTCCCATAGCTGCTGCCAGGCCCCTAATCTGCCATAGGCCCCTATATACCGCCTCCTCATGCTGCTGCCAGGTCCAGAGTCTCTCATGGGTCCCTGTACGGCCTCCCATTGCTGCTGTCTCCATCGCCACACTCTGCCATGTGCCACTTTCAGGTCTCCTCACACACTACTGGTGTGTTCAGTTTTTTGACATAGGGTGCTGGCAGATTACGGGCCCCTAATCTGCCATAGGCCCCTATATACCGCCTCCTCATGCTGCTGCCAGGTCCAGAGTCTGTCATGGGTCCCTGTACGGCCTCCCATTGCTGCTGTCTCCATCGCCACACTCTGCCATGTGCCACTTTCAGGTCTCCTCACACTGCTGGTGTGTTGAATTTTTTGACATAGGGTGCTGGCAGATTACGGGCCTCCCATAGCTGCTGCCAGGCCCCTAATCTGCCATAGGCCCCTATATACCGCCTCCTCATGCTGCTGCCAGTGCCAGAGTCTCTCATGGGTCCCTGTACGGCCTCCCATTGCTGCTGTCTCCATCGCCACACTCTGCCATGTGCCACTTTCAGGTCTCCTCACACACTGCTGGTGTGTTCAGTTTTTTGACATAGGGTGCTGGCAGATTACGGGCCTCCCATAGCTGCTGCCAGGCCCCTAATCTGCCATAGGCCCCTATATACCGCCTCCTCATGCTGCTGCCAGGTCCAGAGTCTCTCATGGGTCCCTGTACGGCCTCCCATTGCTGCTGTCTCCATCGCCACACTCTGCCATGTGCCACTTTCAGGTCTCCTCACACACTACTGGTGTGTTCAGTTTTTTGACATAGGGTGCTGGCAGATTACGGGCCCCTAATCTGCCATAGGCCCCTATATACCGCCTCCTCATGCTGCTGCCAGGTCCAGAGTCTGTCATGGGTCCCTGTACGGCCTCCCATTGCTGCTGTCTCCATCGCCACACTCTGCCATGTGCCACTTTCAGGTCTCCTCACACACTACTGGTGTGTTCAGTTTTTTGACATAGGGTGCTGGCAGATTACGGGCCCCTAATCTGCCATAGGCCCCTATATACCGCCTCCTCATGCTGCTGCCAGGTCCAGAGTCTGTCATGGGTCCCTGTACGGCCTCCCATTGCTGCTGTCTCCATCGCCACACTCTGCCATGTGCCACTTTCAGGTCTCCTCACACACTGCTGGTGTGTTCAGTTTTTTGACATAGGGTGCTGGCAGATTACGGGCCTCCCATAGCTGCTGCCAGGCCCCTAATCTGCCATAGGCCCCTATATACCGCCTCCTCATGCTGCTGCCAGGTCCAGAGTCTCTCATGGGTCCCTGTACGGCCTCCCATTGCTGCTGTCTCCATCGCCACACTCTGCCATGTGCCACTTTCAGGTCTCCTCACACACTACTGGTGTGTTCAGTTTTTTGACATAGGGTGCTGGCAGATTACGGGCCCCTAATCTGCCATAGGCCCCTATATACCGCCTCCTCATGCTGCTGCCAGGTCCAGAGTCTGTCATGGGTCCCTGTACGGCCTCCCATTGCTGCTGTCTCCATCGCCACACTCTGCCATGTGCCACTTTCAGGTCTCCTCACACACTACTGGTGTGTTCAGTTTTTTGACATAGGGTGCTGGCAGATTACGGGCCCCTAATCTGCCATAGGCCCCTATATACCGCCTCCTCATGCTGCTGCCAGGTCCAGAGTCTGTCATGGGTCCCTGTACGGCCTCCCATTGCTGCTGTCTCCATCGCCACACTCTGCCATGTGCCACTTTCAGGTCTCCTCACACTGCTGGTGTGTTCAGGTTTTTGACATAGGGTGCTGGCAGATTACGGGCCTCCCATAGCTGCTGCCAGGCCCCTAATCTGCCATAGGCCCCTATATACCGCCTCCTCATGCTGCTGCCAGTGCCAGAGTCTCTCATGGGTCCCTGTACGGCCTCCCATTGCTGCTGTCTCCATCGCCACACTCTGCCATGTGCCACTTTCAGGTCTCCTCACACACTGCTGGTGTGTTAAATTTTTTGACATAGGGTGCAGGCAGATTACGGGCCTCACATAGCTGCTGCCAGGCCCCTAATCTGCCATGGGCCCCTATATACCGCCTCCTCATGCTGCTGCCAAGTCTAGAGTCTCTCATGGGTCCCTGTAAGGCCTCCCATTGCTGCTGTCTCCATCGCCACACTCTGCTGCCATGTGCCACTTTCAGGTCTCTTCACACTGCTGGTGTGTTAAATTTTTTGACATAGGGTGCAGGCAGATTACGGGCCTCACATAGCTGCTGCCAGGCCCCTAATCTGCCATGGGCCCCTATATACCGCCTCCTCATGCTGCTGCCAAGTCTAGAGTCTCTCATGGGTCCCTGTACGGCCTCCCATTGCTGCTGTCTCCATCGCCACACTCTGCTGCCATGTGCCACTTTCAGGTCTCTTCACACTGCTGGTGTGTTAAATTTTTTGACATAGGGTGCAGGCAGATTACGGGCCTCACATAGCTGCTGCCAGGCCCCTAATCTGCCATGGGCCCCTATATACCGCCTCCTCATGCTGCTGCCAAGTCTAGAGTCTCTCATGGGTCCCTGTACGGCCTCCCATTGCTGCTGTCTCCATCGCCACACTCTGCTGCCATGTGCCACTTTCAGGTCTCTTCACACTGCTGGTGTGTTAAATTTTTTGACATAGGGTGCAGGCAGATTACGGGCCTCACATAGCTGCTGCCAGGCCCCTAATCTGCCATGGGCCCCTATATACCGCCTCCTCATGCTGCTGCCAAGTCCAGAGTCTGTCATGGTCCCTGTACGGCCTCCCATTGCTGCTGTCTCCATCGCCACACTCTGCTGCCATGTGCCACTTTCAGGTCTCTTCACACTGCTGGTGTGTTTAATTTTTTGACATAGGGTGCAGGCAGATTACGGGCCTCACATAGCTGCTGCCAGGCCCCTAATCTGCCATGGGCCCCTATATACCGCCTCCTCATGCTGCTGCCAAGTCCAGAGTCTGTCATGGTCCCTGTACGGCCTCCCATTGCTGCTGTCTCCATCGCCACACTCTGCTGCCATGTGCCACTTTCAGGTCTCTTCACACTGCTGGTGTGTTTAATTTTTTGACATAGGGTGCAGGCAGATTACGGGCCTCACATAGCTGCTGCCAGGCCCCTAATCTGCCATGGGCCCCTATATACCGCCTCCTCATGCTGCTGCCAAGTCTAGAGTCTCTCATGGGTCCCTGTACGGCCTCCCATTGCTGCTGTCTCCATCGCCACACTCTGCTGCCATGTGCCACTTTCAGGTCTCTTCACACTGCTGGTGTGTTTAATTTTTTGACATAGGGTGCAGGCAGATTACGGGCCTCACATAGCTGCTGCCAGGCCCCTAATCTGCCATGGGCCCCTATATACCGCCTCCTCATGCTGCTGCCAAGTCCAGAGTCTGTCATGGTCCCTGTACGGCCTCCCATTGCTGCTGTCTCCATCGCCACACTCTGCTGCCATGTGCCACTTTCAGGTCTCTTCACACTGCTGGTGTGTTTAATTTTTTGACATAGGGTGCAGGCAGATTACGGGCCTCACATAGCTGCTGCCAGGCCCCTAATCTGCCATGGGCCCCTATATACCGCCTCCTCATGCTGCTGCCAGTGCCAGAGTCTCTCATGGGTCCCTGTACGGCCTCCCATTGCTGCTGTCTCCATCGCCACACTCTGCCATGTGCCACTTTCAGGTCTCCTCACACACTGCTGGTGTGTTCAGTTTTTTGACATAGGGTGCTGGCAGATTACGGGCCTCCCATAGCTGCTGCCAGGCCCCTAATCTGCCATAGGCCCCTATATACCGCCTCCTCATGCTGCTGCCAGGTCCAGAGTCTCTCATGGGTCCCTGTACGGCCTCCCATTGCTGCTGTCTCCATCGCCACACTCTGCCATGTGCCACTTTCAGGTCTCCTCACACACTACTGGTGTGTTCAGTTTTTTGACATAGGGTGCTGGCAGATTACGGGCCCCTAATCTGCCATAGGCCCCTATATACCGCCTCCTCATGCTGCTGCCAGGTCCAGAGTCTGTCATGGGTCCCTGTACGGCCTCCCATTGCTGCTGTCTCCATCGCCACACTCTGCCATGTGCCACTTTCAGGTCTCCTCACACACTACTGGTGTGTTCAGTTTTTTGACATAGGGTGCTGGCAGATTACGGGCCCCTAATCTGCCATAGGCCCCTATATACCGCCTCCTCATGCTGCTGCCAGGTCCAGAGTCTGTCATGGGTCCCTGTACGGCCTCCCATTGCTGCTGTCTCCATCGCCACACTCTGCCATGTGCCACTTTCAGGTCTCCTCACACTGCTGGTGTGTTCAGGTTTTTGACATAGGGTGCTGGCAGATTACGGGCCTCCCATAGCTGCTGCCAGGCCCCTAATCTGCCATAGGCCCCTATATACCGCCTCCTCATGCTGCTGCCAGTGCCAGAGTCTCTCATGGGTCCCTGTACGGCCTCCCATTGCTGCTGTCTCCATCGCCACACTCTGCCATGTGCCACTTTCAGGTCTCCTCACACACTGCTGGTGTGTTAAATTTTTTGACATAGGGTGCAGGCAGATTACGGGCCTCACATAGCTGCTGCCAGGCCCCTAATCTGCCATGGGCCCCTATATACCGCCTCCTCATGCTGCTGCCAAGTCTAGAGTCTCTCATGGGTCCCTGTAAGGCCTCCCATTGCTGCTGTCTCCATCGCCACACTCTGCTGCCATGTGCCACTTTCAGGTCTCTTCACACTGCTGGTGTGTTAAATGTTTTGACATAGGGTGCAGGCAGATTACGGGCCTCACATAGCTGCTGCCAGGCCCCTAATCTGCCATGGGCCCCTATATACCGCCTCCTCATGCTGCTGCCAAGTCCAGAGTCTGTCATGGTCCCTGTACGGCCTCCCATTGCTGCTGTCTCCATCGCCACACTCTGCTGCCATGTGCCACTTTCAGGTCTCTTCACACTGCTGGTGTGTTTAATTTTTTGACATAGGGTGCAGGCAGATTACGGGCCTCACATAGCTGCTGCCAGGCCCCTAATCTGCCATGGGCCCCTATATACCGCCTCCTCATGCTGCTGCCAAGTCCAGAGTCTGTCATGGTCCCTGTACGGCCTCCCATTGCTGCTGTCTCCATCGCCACACTCTGCTGCCATGTGCCACTTTCAGGTCTCTTCACACTGCTGGTGTGTTTAATTTTTTGACATAGGGTGCAGGCAGATTACGGGCCTCACATAGCTGCTGCCAGGCCCCTAATCTGCCATGGGCCCCTATATACCGCCTCCTCATGCTGCTGCCAAGTCTAGAGTCTCTCATGGGTCCCTGTACGGCCTCCCATTGCTGCTGTCTCCATCGCCACACTCTGCTGCCATGTGCCACTTTCAGGTCTCTTCACACTGCTGGTGTGTTAAATTTTTTGACATAGGGTGCAGGCAGATTACGGGCCTCACATAGCTGCTGCCAGGCCCCTAATCTGCCATGGGCCCCTATATACCGCCTCCTCATGCTGCTGCCAAGTCCAGAGTCTGTCATGGTCCCTGTACGGCCTCCCATTGCTGCTGTCTCCATCGCCACACTCTGCTGCCATGTGCCACTTTCAGGTCTCTTCACACTGCTGGTGTGTTTAATTTTTTGACATAGGGTGCAGGCAGATTACGGGCCTCACATAGCTGCTGCCAGGCCCCTAATCTGCCATGGGCCCCTATATACCGCCTCCTCATGCTGCTGCCAAGTCCAGAGTCTGTCATGGTCCCTGTACGGCCTCCCATTGCTGCTGTCTCCATCGCCACACTCTGCTGCCATGTGCCACTTTCAGGTCTCCTCACACTGCTGGTGTGTTGAATTTTTTGACATAGGGTGCTGGCAGATTACGGGCCTCCTATAGCTGCTGCCAGGCCCCTAATCTGCCGTAGGCCCCTATATACCGCCTCCTCATGCTGCTGCCAGGTCCAGAGTCTCTCATGGGTCCCTGTACGGCCTCCCATTGCTGCTGTCTCCATCGCCACACTCTGCCATGTGCCACTTTCAGGTCTCCTCACACTGCTGGTGTGTTCCATTTTTTGTCATAGGGTGCTGGCAGATTATGGGCCTCCCATAACTGCTGCCAGGCCCCTAATCTGCCATGGGCCCCTATACCGACTCCTCATGCTGTGACGTTGCAACAACGTGGAATTCAACCCTACATATGTTAGACCGCCTTTACGAACAGCAAAAGGCCATCACAGATTTCCTGATGTTAAAAGCAGATAAAGGTACTCCCTGTGTAACTTAGATGTCAGCCATTGGCAGCTCATGCGTGACACCTGCGCTTGCTCAGGCCCTTTGAGGAGGCCACGCTATTCGTGAGTCGGCAGGACTATGGGATGAACGACGTCATTCCTCTGTTGCACGTCCTGGAACAAATGCTGTTAACAATGGCTGGTCAGGGTGCGGTAGACGTGGCGCACAGATCTCAACGCCACATGGCCCCTGTGGGGGCAGGACTGGAAGAAGAGGAGGAGGTAGAGGAGGACATTGGTGCTCAGGAATTATTGAGTGAAATGGGTGGTTTTTCCACTCAGCGGACAGGAGTGGAGGAGCAGGAGCATCTGGTAGAGGAGGAGGAAGAGGAGACAGAGGACCTAGACGCACCGTGGCAGTATGCTGTGGAGATGGAGGCAGGGAGTCCCTCGCATTCCTTGGCACAAATGGCCCATAGCATGCTCGGTTGCTTGCGTAGCGACAGCCGAATAATAACCATCAGACAGAGGGATGACTTTTGGCTGTCCACCTTGTTGGACCCTCGCTACCGTTCAAAAATGGTGGCCTTTTTCACACCTGCTGAGAGGGAGGCCAAAATAACGTACTATAAAAAACACCTATGTAGTCAGCTGGTCTCTGCCTGTCTGCGCCAACGTCCATCCTCAGACACTGTGGGCCCTGTGCGCTCGTGTTCCGCTGCCATGGCAGCAGGGGAGGGGTGGGGTGGTAGGAGCAGTGGCAGCTCCACCAGCAGCGGCTGCCTCAGTCTGCAGTCGATGATGAGTAGCTTTCTTCACCAGCGCAGTGAGGAAACTACTAACCAGCCGCAGCAGCAGCAGCAGCATCAGGTGGACCTGGAGCAGGACCTCAAACAACAGGCTTAGGCCTACTTGGACAGCACCCTGCCAACCGAGGTAGACAATCCCCTTGACTACTGGGCAACGAAACTTGACCTTTGGCCCCAACTAGCTGAATTTGCCCTTGAAAGGCTGTCATGCCCGGCCAGTAGCGTGGCATCGGAGCGCGTGTTTAGTGCGGCAGGAGGTATTGCAACTCCGCGGAGGACACGACTGTCCACCCAAAGTGTGGAGAGACTCACGTTTGTGAAAATGAATCAGGCGTGGATTAGTCTGGATTTCAAACCACCAGTTCCTGACACAACTGACTAAATCCGCCATGAATCATGCCCCAAACATGTGCCACTTTCAGGTCTCCTCACACTGCTGGTGTGTTCCATTTTTTGTCATAGGGTGCTGGCAGATTACGGGCCTCCCATAGCTGCTGCCAGGCCCCTAATCTGCCATGGGCCCCTATACCGCCTCCTCATGCTGCTGCCAAGTCCAGAGTCTCTCATGGGTCCCTGTACGGCCTCCCATTGCTGCTGCCTCCATCGCCACACTCTGCCATGTGCCACTTTCAGGTCTCCTCACACTGCTGGTGTGTTCCATTTTTTGTCATAGGGTGCTGGCAGATTACGGGCCTCCCATAGCTGCTGCCAGGCCCCTAATCTGCCATGGGCCCCTATACCGCCTCCTCATGCTGCTGCCAGGTCCAGAGTCTCTCATGGGTCCCTGTACGGCCTCCCATTGCTGCTGTCTCCATCGCCACACTCTGCTGCCATGTGCCACTTTCAGGTCTCCTCACACTGCTGGTGGGTTCCATTTTTTGTCATAGGGTGCTGGCAGATTACGGGCCTCCCATAGCTGCTGCCAGGCCCGTAATCTGCCATGGGCCCCCGTACCGACTCCTCATGCTGCTGCCAGGCCCGTAATCTGTCATGGGCCCCTGTTGTCGCTTGTTGGCATATTCCGCTCGTTCAGATGCTCCTTCTCCTGCTACTCATCTTCACGGATTCCGTCAGCAGTCTTTCTTGGAATCCGTTTCCAAGAGACAACAGTTTGCGAGCACGCACCCGACGGTGCAGAAGCTGAACGTCCTCCTGTCCAAGTTGCTGCTGCCAGGCTCGTAATCTGTCATGCGCCCCTGTACCGCCTCCTCATGCTGCTGCCAGGTCCAGAGTGTGTCATGGGCCCCCGTACCGACTCCTCATGCTGCTGCCAGGCCCGTAATCTGTCATGGGCCCCTGTACCGCCTCCCCATGCTGCTGCCAGGTCCAGAGTGTGTCATGGGTCCCTGTACGGCCTCCCATTGCTGCTGCCAGGCCCGTAATCTGCCATGGGCCCCTGTACCGACTCCTCATGCTGCTGCCAGGCCCGTAATCTGTCATGGGCCCCTGTACCGCCTCCTCATGCTGCTGCCAGGTCCAGAGTGTGTCATGGGTCCCTGTACGGCCTCCCATTGCTGCTGTCTCTATCGCCACACTCTGCCATGTGCCACTTTCAGGTCTCCTCACACTGCTGGTGGTTTCCATTTTTGTCATAGGGTGCTGTATGGCCTCCCATTGCTGCTGCCTCCACCGCCACACTGTGGCTCCACACTCTGGTTTTGGCCCCGTGACTGCCCAAATGAGTGAAGTGTGCGGTGATTCTAAGATCGACGGCACTCATCTGCATGTCATACTGACTGACAGTATTATTTCTCTTCCCCAGCAGACTCCAAGGGCATTTAAATTAAAGGTACAGTGTTCTGCACTAATATTAAGTCTCTCTGAAGCCTAGAAACACCCTTTTTTAAGTTAAATTCACAGCGAATTTATTCGACTCGAATCGAATATTGTCCACGAATTCGCCGAATCAGTCGAATCGAATTTTTCATTTCTTCGCTCATCTCTAGTGATGATATTACAGTATACACCATGATTATAATGTTAGATAAGAACATATATTGTCAGCACACAGTGGCGGGCCGTGCATTTCACACCTAGGCCTTCAGTGATGTCTTTTTTTTATGGTTGAACTGGATGGACTCTTGTCTTTTTGCAGCCAGACTAACTATGTAACCTCAATTATTCCAGCAGTTTTTGGCTCTAACCTTAAAAATTCAGCACAGAGAAAAAGGGAACATGAAAAAGGCTGGGCCTGGATTACCTATAAAGCAGCAACATGACTTCGTGGTATTAAATCCAAAAGTAAACATTTATTATATTGAAGCTTACCAATATTCTTAGGCGTGATGTCTATATTTGTTTTCTTTTTTAGGCTTTTCTTTTTATTTGGTGATCTAGCCAGTAAGTCTGTTTTTTTTCCAAAAGAACAGATCTCTTGCAGCTGTATCAATTTACATGAGACAAACCATTTACCACTAAACAGGGGTGCTTACAATGATTAACTTTTATGTAAAACTCAAAATCTGATTGTTTAAAATGCCTCTGTGACCAAGCCCCTGATGGGCAAGGTGAAATGCATCAGAGGGTGTAGCTAGTGAGGTGCTGAGGCCACTCCTGGGGATGGTCTTGAGCGGTATCCGCTCCCCCTTATCTCATCCTAGACACTGGAATAGACTAAGGACGCTGCTCCCTTCATTCCGATGCCGGTGGGCTGATCCTTTCTGCTTATCTGGCTTTAAGCTTCACCTATGGTCTGATTGGTTAACGCTACAGTTTCATTGCCGTTTACTGTAAGCTACAGGTGCCTGCACTGTTGATTCTGAAGGCCTCAAGGCAGATTTCTTTGACCCTGGCAACACATGATGACTATCATGACTGAAATATGATTGTACAGTGGATATAAAAAGTCTACACACCTGTTAAAAATGTCAGGTTTCCGTGATGTAAAAAAAATGAGACAAAGATAAGTCATTTCAGAACTTTTTCCAGCTTTAACCACTTGCCCTCCAGAGGATTTACACCCCCCCCCCCCCTTACTAAGCAGGCCATTTTTTTGCGTTATGGCTCTGCATTACTTTAACTGACAATTGTGCAGTTTTCTTCTCATCTTTTCATCAATTTTGGAGGGAAACCTACTTCATGGTAATTCTTTTGTACCCTTCTCCTGACTGATACTTTTTAACAATGAGATCCCTCTGATGCTTTGGAAGCTCTCTGCGGACCATGGCTTTTGCTGTAGGATGCAACTAAGAAAATGTCAGGAAAGACCTACTATAACAACTGAACTTTATTTAGGGTTAATCAGAGGCACTGATGGCGGGTGTGTATTGACTCCTATTTAACATGATTTCGAATGTGATTGCTTAATTCTGAACACAGCTACATCCCCAGTTATAAGAGGGTGTGCACACTTATGCAACGGCATTATTTTTTTTTTTTTTATGTTTACTCCCCCCCCTAAAAGATTACATTTTTTTTTTCAGTTGAGTTGTACAGTTTATATTTCACATTTAAAAGGTGGAACAAGTTCTGAAATCATTTATATTTGTCCAATTTTTTAACATCACAGAAACCTGACATTTTATCAGGAGTGTGTAGGCTTTTTATATCCACTGTATAAAAGCTGTAACTACTGAAAGCAGTGATACGAAGGTAACAGCTATGGAATTAACAGAATAGACCATTGGGAATAACATATTCATGGAAAAAATGTATTAAAATGTAAGTCAGTGATTCTGATAGTTTAGGCAGTGTGTAGGTCAGCAGAGAAGGCCTTGCTGGCCCTGACGGCTCTCCACAGCCAGCACTATATGATCCATATTAAATAGTCCAAATAATTATTTAGGGCACTTACATCAGAAAAGTACACACGTTTGAGGCCACCCATAACCTCTTTGTCAAGTATGCAAAAAGTGCAATAAGCAAATATTTGAAGAAAACATCCATCAATCAGAAAACTGCAGAAAAGGCTACCCCTTACATCAAAGTGACACCACAAACTCACCAAAAATTATGTAAATGATGTTGCATAGACAAAGAATTATAATGGAGCACATGCATGTTCTTATAACATACCAAATCAAAAGTGACTTTACTGTTCAGACAACAAAAACAAGGAAATTGCACAATAAACTTTATTTGCAATTATAAAACCACTCGCATACAGTCAAGGTCCATAAATATTGGGACATCGACACAATTCTAACATTTTTGGCTCTATACACCACGACAATGGATTTGAAATGAAACAAACAAGATGTGCTTTAACTGCAGACTGTCAGCTTTAATTTGAGGGCATTTACATCCAAATTAGGTGAACGGTGTAGGAATTACAACAGTTTGCATATGTGCCTCCCACTTGTTAAGGGACCAAAAGTAATGGGACAATTGGCTTCTCAGCTGTTCCATGGCCAGGTGTGTGTTATTCCCTCATTATCCCAATTACAATGAGCAGATAAAAGGTCCAGAGTTCATTTCAAGTGTGCTATTTGCATTTGCATCTGTTGCTGTCAACTCTCAAGATGAGATCCAAAGAGCTGTCACTATCCGTGAAGCAAGCCATCATTATGCTGACAAAACAAAACAAACCCAATCAGAGAGATAGCAAAAACATTAGGCGTGGCCAAAACAACTGTTTGGAACATTCCTAAAAAGAAGGAACGCACCGGTGAGCTCAGCAACACCATAAGACCCGGAAGACCACGGAAAACAACTGTGGTGGATGACCGAAGAATTCTTTCCCTGGTGAAGAAAACACCCTTCACAACAGTTGGCCAGATCAAGAACACTCTCCAGGAGGTAGGTGTATGTGTGTCAAAGTCAACAATCAAGAGAAGACTTCACCAGAGTGAATACAGAGGGTTCACCACAAGATGTAAACCATTGGTGAGCCTCAAAAACAGGAAGGCCAGATTAGAGTTTGCCAAACGACATCTAAAAAGCCTTCACAGTTCTGGAACAACATCCTATGGACAGATGAGACCAAGATCAACTTGTACCAGAGTGATGGGAAGAGAAGAGTATGGAGAAGGAAAGGAACTGCTCATGCTCCTAAGCATACCACCTTATCAGTGAAGCATGGTGGTGGTAGTGTCATGGCGTGGGCATGTATGGCTGCCAATGGAACTGGTTCAGCAGGATGAATTCTGAAGTGTTTCAGGCAATATTATCTGCTCATATTCAGCCAAATGCTTCAGAACTCATTGGACGCCGCTTCACAGTGCAGATGGACAATGACCCAAAGCATACTGCAAAAGCAACCAAAGAGTTTTTTAAGGGAAAAAAGTGAAATGTTATGCAAAGGCCAAGTCAATCACCTGACCTGAATCCGATTGAGCATGCATTTCACTTGCTGAAGACAAAACTGAAGGGAAAATGCCCCAAAACAAGCAGGAACTGAAGACAGTTGCAGTAGAGGCCTGGCAGAGCATCACCAGGGATGAAACCCAGCGTCTGGTGATGTCTATGCGTTCCATTCTTCAGCCTGTAATTGACTGCAAAGGATTTGCAACCAAGTATTAAAAAGTGAAAGTTTGATTTATGATTATTATTCTGTCCTATTACTTTTGGTCCCTTAACAAGTGGGAGGCACATATGCAAACTGTTGTAATTCCTACACCGTTCACCTGATTTGGATTTGCAAATACCCTCAAATTAAAGCTGACAGACTGCAGTTAAAGCACATCTTGTTTGTTTCATTTCAAATCCATTGTGGTGGTGTATAGAGCCAAAAATTTTAGAATTGTGTCGATGTCCCAATATTTATAGACCTGACTGTAAGCCCCGATGAATCATAAGCATATATCATCCACCAAGAGCCATATGCAGTAAACTGTATTGCACCATCTCCTAAACGCTCTGCCTCTGCATTAGCTAGTGTTTCTGTAGCTCAAAAGCCTCCCCTTAACCCCAAGGATGTGCTTGGAGGGTGAGGAGAGCAAGCCACCAGATGTACATGCGGTTAGTTCGTGAACAGCATTGGCTCAGAGTGACAGCATGTTCCACGGGAGGATTGTGATTGTTGCCGTGGATACAACGCGTTTCAGAGAATGGCTTCCCTTTCAAGTACCAATCTCTGTTTCTTGTGAAGTCCTGTTGTCCCAAATTCCTCAATATATGCGAACAGCATAGGATCCTCACAGCTTAAATTCATAAATGGCACAACTTCTGTTATGCAACCATCGGCTCAGCTCATTGACTTCTACTTACATCCACCAGTCATGAAATTACCCACATACTTCAAAAGATACTAATTATTTCTTGCAGAAACTTAAAAGAGAAGGATGGCCAAAGCTTTTTTGGTCATACTTCTGATCTGGCTCAAAGGACTACACTCCTGTGACCCAGAATCAGCTGACAGTGGGCTAAAGCCTGGTGTCAGCTGACGTCATTAAGCCGCTCCAGACTCCGGAAAAATCCCATATTGTTGGGATCCACCCAGCGGCCTCATTGACAGCTGGCTCCAGCTCTCAGTGTATGGCTTAGAGATCTCTAAACTGCATTATATGGTTCAAAACTAAAATAACATTAGAAAACGTTTACAGGTTCCACCAAGATAATATCTTAAGGAACATTCTGTTTGTCATGTCCACATGTAAGGGAATATTATGCATAGTTGATATGCTATCACAAACGAACACAAAATATGTGATTAGCCCTCAAGGCACCAAGGATGACACATTTTTCACAATTATGACTTCCTTGTCATGCATATGACACGTGTGATTTGAAGTTTATGATTTGCATATGTCCTTCACATTCCTACTGGAGAGTTTGAACATGTATCATTGACAAGAAATACCAGAGAGATACTGGTGCAGATGGAGTTCCTCTATTGACTATTGCTCTTTTTAGTGCCTATCTGATTCAATAATTTTTTACTCATTGCCACAATGTGGGAACATATTATCCGCTCACATACAGTATATTGAAATTTTAGCAATTTTTTAAAATGTTTCTTAGGACATTATCGTTGTGGAACCTGTGGAAGTTTTCTGCTGTTCTTTGAATTTTGAAACATATAATGCATATGCTTAGCACTCTCAAGTATGATTGATATAGGCGCAACATACATATACTGTATAATTATTGAGTACTCATCTCTAATAGAGTTCTAGAGCAGTGATTTGTTTTTCTGCATGTTAACATGGTTTTCAATGTGTGTTCTTTTTGCAAAATAGACCACTATGCAGAAAATGAGAAGCAGCTTCCGATTTGCCCACTTTTGTGTCATAATATTTACAGGTACAGTATTTAGTGACTTCTTTGAGGTTCGTGTTGTCTGACACGTTTAATGAGAACTAGATGTTGGCTAAGATGGACATTTCAGTCTTGTATAAGGTTACCATTTGTTCCTTTTCCTGGGGACAATCTCTGTTGTGAGGGGTTTGACCCCAGGAAACAGGCACTACCAGCATCATCACCAGGAGCCCAGCAGAGTATCTTGCAGTATGCAGACGCCAACTCAACAGTCATGCACTGCAGGATTTAGTCTACACAGCTGGGTACCCAGAGTCGATGCTGGGGGATGGCCGCAATATATTGTGATGTTTACCATTTGGTTTGAACAGGAAAGTGATGCCTGACCCCTAGACCCTACTTTATGCACTCTTAACCCACAGCTGCATAGGCTCAGGGTTTTTTTTTAACCATACCCCATTAAGTCCCTCCTAGTGTTACTGCAATTTGGCCACATCTACAATTCACTGCAGCATGATGTGCTAATCACATCATTTATCTGCTCATGGTGCTCAGAGCATTCTGTCTTTACCCTAGGTTCAAATCCGTGCAGCCGCACCACCCGCACGGAGAAATGTGGACCCGCAGGTGGGTGTCATTAGTTCTAATGGAATACCGCCCGCACTGGAAAACGCAACCGTACTGGGAACCAAGGTTCCCGTGCGGGTTGCATATTCAGAAAAAGTGCAGGGACTTCTTTCCCTGCGTGTCACGGGCACGGGAGTCCATTCAAATGAAAGGGCTCTCGTGCCCGTGCAAAACGCAGCCCACACGGCCGCACAGATGTGAACCGGGGGTTATATCTTGAATGCCTGTGGTAAACATGGTAACCTTATCCTTATAGTCCTGTATACCTAAGGCAGCAGGCCTACAGATGGTATGAAAGTTTGTGCCTGGATCCTGTTCAAGGGACTTTTCTCACTTACATTTACCAGAATGTCCTGGATTAATTAGATTGCATTTGATGGGGAAATATAAGCACAGATATATAGCACTGCCATGAGCAGCTTAGACGGACGCTTATTTGCAAATTTGTTTGTGAGCCATCAAAAAAAATGACATCTATCCTTCCTGTATTTTTGTTTAATACGTTCGATGCTGGATGTGTTACATTGGTGATATCTTTTTGATCTGGGAGGACAATGAAACTAAATTCTTTGCATATGTTGATTTTCTTAACATTTTTCCCAAAATAGTATTTATTATAGAAGTTCCCTCTAGCAGTAGTACTTTTCTTGATGTGAAGATCCCCAGCACGCAGGATACCTTAACAAAATCAATTTACATTAAAATAACAGATAAGAACACACTGCTACATTATCACAGCACGCTCTGCAAACATTTTTTTTTAAAAAGTCCACCCATTTCACAGTTTGTCACTGTAATACACATGTTCTGATGAGTGATAGATGTAAACAACTCCACAGCATGGACAATACATTTTTAGAAAGCAGATATGCTGACATGGTTATCAACCAAGCTCTTGCTAGGGCCAGTGAAAATGGATTCCCTGAGAAGACACCTAAGATGTTTGACAGACCCTTGGTTGTACATAAGTAGACTCAAGAATCTGAGAAAATTACATGTGCTGCAATACACAATCTCAAATTGGTCAATAAATTGTGTGCTTGTAAAATGTTGAAAGTACCACTCCTTCAGGTTTATAGACACAAGAAATCATTAAATGATTTCCTGGTACGGGCTGATCCTGGGCCAAAATAAGCAAGGACCCTATTCAGATTCTCACATAAACCAGGGTGTTACAAATACCACAGCTGCAGTGTATGTAGATCCTTGATATGCGGTAAACACTTTTTACACCCATACAGAGGGAACAGTAACCCCATTAGGAATTACCTTACCTGCAACACGGATCATTGGGGTTGTATTACTAAAACTCGGAGAGTGCAAAATCTGGTGCAGCTGTGCATGGTAACCAATCAGCTTCGAACTTCAGCTTGTTCAATTAAACTTTGATAATAAAACCTGAAAGCTAACTGGTTTCTGTGCAGAGCGGCATTAGATTTTGCACTATGCAATTTTAGAAAATCAACCCCAGTGCAAAGAAAACTATAGGCTCTTTGAATTGACACTTTAAGAGACACCAAAGCAACATCAAGACAAACTGGAAAAGGGCAAAGAAATCAAAATGAACAAGTTTACTTTATCGCACACAGACATCAGATCCACAAACTTAGCGGCATGGTGATTGAACACTTTTATCCTTCTATGAGAGGTGGAGACTACAATTGTCTCATTGCTCCTGGATTTATACACTAAGCCTTGTATACCCAGGAGATCTGCCCACCAGTATGTCATTTACATGTTTTCTGGAAGACAGATGATTTATCTTTCATTTATTTGTTGCAATTGGATTTTCTGCTTCTTCTTCTTCCCCCTTAGAATTTCCCCACCCCTTCTTTTTTTATGCTGCCAGTTCACACTTACATTAGGACCCCAACATCATTTGTGATAATATTACCCTAGTAGGGATTATGCTATAAGGAACCTCAAAATATTATGTCAGTGACATCTTGATAGGGATCTGTGATTTTTTGTACAGTTGAAAGAAGACTGTATATGATTTGTCTAACAGTGACAGGCAGTGATGAACTTCCGGCATTAATAGTCATTGTTAATACATTGCGCCAAATTCAATAACCATTTGCACCACTTTTCTTCCTATCTGTGAGACCTGCACCACATTCAGCAACTTATTTGAGACACGTTTTCATTTTGTCAGATTGATTGTGCCCAATTCAAAATGAAATAACGACAGCTAGTCTCTTGCGAAACTGGAGCCAATTAAAACCAACTGTCTTTTGGTACAGAGAGATTGAGGGCAGTATGGATTCACAAAGATGTGTACACATGTAAACGTCTGTTGAAAAAAATTAGGATTAATCAGAAGACTTGGTCTAATCTACTGAGTGTCAGTCAATGTCAGTTAGTGGCAGTGTTATAGTCAGTGTCATTTAGCTAGTGTCATTATTTATTCAATTATTTAGTTACTACGTTAGTGTAATTTATCCACAACACTTTCACCCCCTTCCTGCCCAGGTCAATTTTCAGATTTCAGCGCTGCCACACTTTGAATGCCAATTACTCAGTCATGCAACACTGTACCATCAATATCAGACACTTTCACCCCCTTCCTGCCGAGGCCCATTTTCATATTTCAGCGCTGCGACACTTTGAATGCCAGTTACTCAGTAATGCAACACTGTTCCCAAATAACATTTTCATCGTTGTTTGATACAGACAGAGCTTTCTTTTTGTTTAACTGGTCCCCGCCTAGCCTATTGTACGACAGCCGGGTGGGACCGCTCTCATTCTGGGAGGATGTCATATGACTTCCTCCCATTCTTGGCGCTCAGTGTGGTGATTGGTGGTCAGCTGTGAGCCTTGGACACAGCGTATCACCGATCAGGGTAAGGAGCCAATGACGTTGGCGCTTTACCATGTGATCAGCTGTGTCTAATCACAGCTGATCACATGTAAACAAATGCCGGTTATTAGCATTTCCTTTCCTCACCGCTGTCACTTTGAGGGAAAAAAAAGATGGCAACCAGTTTTCCTGTGACAGGGGATATTTTCACTTATAATCAGGGCACTTATCAGTGCCCATCAGACATTTACACTGAAATCAGTCTGTATGTGAAGGGCAACCTGAAGCATTGCTCTGTGGAGAACCGTGGTTGTCCAAGAGTGGAGTGTGGAGGAGATGATGGACCATTCTTTGCTTCAGTACCCCTTCAATATAAAAGTCTATAAGCGGGTTGGCGGTGCTCTGAATATCCCTTTCCTTTTCAGTTACGCAGAGTGGTCTTACAGAGCCTTTCAAACTCACTGGGATTTTGAGACACTTTTTTTAGTAGGCTCAGTAGTCCGTTACTACACGTGGAATGCATGGTGTCAGGTCTCCACTCGGAAAAAAAAAAATTCCTTGCTGTCCTGGTGGTGGTAAAATTCGGTGTCTTGAGAAGGACAGGTGGCAGTCAAATGCAGTGCATTTCAGAAGGGGTTGGGATAGGGGGAGGAGCCTAAACATGGCGGCGTCGGAGAGCACGATGTGAGTGCTCTCCGATAACCCACGAGAAGACCACCACCACGAGAGCACTTTAATGCTCGAAGCCCTACCTGAGTGAGGAGGTCCCCAGGGGGAGAGGGTGCCGGCGTGCTGAGGGGAGAAGACGGCGAGTGTGGATGCGGAGCTCCGGGAGGTGTCTGTATCGCGGAGACCTGGCATCAGCTGTCGGGTTGCCGGGGAGACGGAGCAGAGCGGCGTGACCACGCTAGTTAGCCGCAAAGGAGCACTGGGAAGCAGAGGCGCCGGCCGGTTCCCTGACAAATGCCGGCTCCCTGACAGGAGAACAGAGATGCCGGTTTTAAACCTATAAAATCAGCAGCACAGGAGTGGAAGGTGACAGAGCACACATACCTGCGGAGGGCCCTGCGGGAGTCCCCCGGGGACGTTGGCTGGGTGCGGTGGGTGGGCAGCTGGGGATCTGGGTCGGCTCGCTGGGTGGGGGAGCAGGTGGGGGAGGGTGGGTCCGTGTGTGTGATCCCACGTTTGATTGTGTGGCTGTGTTGAACTGTGGGAAGGACTGCTAACCACCAACAAAGAGAGAAGGGGGATTCCCAGGGGATTGGAAAAGTGAAAACAGAATTGAAAAGGGAATGAGAAATTACTAAGTGGCTACAGAAGAGACCTGGGAAAAGAAATAAGAAAATGAAGTGTTAAAGTGACAGAGACTGTTTAATATTAATACCCCAATATACTGCCTAAAGCTTCCTGCTGTTTAAAGAGCTATACTAAGTGCAGAAGATATGAAGAATAAAAGCGCTAAAGGAAGTGGGCTTAAAGGGTCCCAGACGGGCTCAATTAAAAAATTTACTTCCCAGGGTAATGCGACTCCAGAAAGGGCCTATAGTGGAAATGAAAAGGGGGAAATGGAAACTACCTTGGAGAATAGCCCTAGATTGTCAATAGGCCTGGATAGTAGTAGCCAACAGTGGACAGAAAACTTAGCGAGGAAAGATCTTGAAAAAGATTTGCAAGTGCCGAACAAAAGAGAGATGACTGTAATGTTTAAGGACTTGGAAAAAACTATTAAGCAAGAAATGACAAATATACGTCAGGATCTAGGGCATCTGCTAAAGAGAACGGAAGAAATAGAGGGAAATATCAACAAACATACCCATTTCATTTCAGACTTAGAAAAAAGGTCCGCTTTGATGAGGAATATGCAGAAACAACTGCAGTATAAAATAGAAGTACAGGAGAACAGGTCTAGGAGAAACAACTTGAGGATAAGAGGAATCCCAGATATCCTGAAAGGGGGAGAACTGCAAGAAAAAGTCTGTAAAATGTTAAACTCTATTATGGATAGACCTGAAACAGAGGTAATTAAACTGGATGGAGTCTTTAGATCAGGAAAGCCCCAACAAGGTAACGGGAAGGAAAAATCAAGAGATGTGATTGTTCAGCTGCAAAATTATGGAGATAAGCAAGAGATTTGGAGAAGGACTAAAAGGAAGAACTTCTATTAACTATGGAGATATAAATATCCAGATTTTTGCGGACCTATCGTACGAGACTTTGTGGAGAAGAAGAGCTTTGAGGCCCCTATTAGAGCAGATGAGATCAAGAAATGTCCATTATAGATGGGGTAACCCAGAGTGTCTGATCGGATGGAAGAACGGTGTTACAGCATACATGAGATTTCCCGAGGACTTAAGAGACTTCTGTGACAGACTGGAATTGCAGAGAATGAGGATTAGTGGGTGGGAAACAGAGACTGAAATAGGCATTGGGGGAAAAGAAGTATGGCAGGAAGTAGGTAGGGGGGGTAGTGAGGAGTTAGTTGGGATAGAATGAGTTTTTTTTTTTTTCTCTTATCATCTAACTTTCTCCCCAAATTGTACCGTTAAGGTTAAAAGATTTAAAGCAAGCGAGGGAATCGGTGGTGGTTGGAGGGTGGGTAAGTCGTACATGGGAGGAGTTCAACCCCAAGGTTTAAACAAAAAATCAAAGGTGGTATCTTCACCACAAATGATTGATAGGCAGGTAGAAGGCCTAAAAAGGGGTGGGGTGGCCTGGGAGGGAGGGGGGAGGGGATGGGATTTGGGTGGGAGGGAGGGAGGGAGGGAGGGAGGGGAGGAGGTATTGGGTCAATACTCTGCAGGACAGAAGGGATAAAGAGGAAGAGGCAATCTGGAAGAGAGATGGAGTTAATTGGGAATGATGGAAGAAATACAGTTTATAACTTATAATGTGAACGGGCTGAGTTGTCCAGGGAAGAGATTTAGGCTGTTTAATGAGTTACACCATAGGCCGACGTCAGTGGTATTTTTACAGGAGACGCATTTTGAGATAGAGGCAAACGTGAAATTGAAATCCAAACACTACCCAATATGGTGCTATGCAGATTCTCCAATTAAAAGAGCAAAAGGGGTTGCAATAGGTCTGGCAAAGAATATGAGATTTGAGCTGGAGGATAGAAGAACCGACCCGTAGGGGAGGTTTTTATTCTTAAAAGGTAGACTTCAGGGGATTGAGTGTACTTTAGCCAATATATACTGCCCTAAAAAAACCCGGAGATGTATACGAAGGGTCTGTTGAAAAAATTTATGGAATTTAAAAAAGGGCGTTTGATAGTAGCTGGAGACCTAAATTTCTGTATAGACCCACAAAAGGATAATACCTCTTCTGTGCAAAGAGAGGGGAGTAGATCTCTGAGAGCTTTGAAAAAAGTGATGCATGAATATCAACTAGTGGACACCTGGAGAATAACGCATATGAAAGACAGAGACTATACCTTCTTCTCTAATGCACATGAGATATACTCGAGATTAGATTACATCTTAATAGACCATCAACTTATAGATCATCTGGTTAAAATTGACATAGAGACAAGGACGTTCTCGGATCATGCTCCGGTCGTAATGAAAATGGGATGGGGAAGAAGGTGGACTGGAGGATTAGGGTGGAGATTAAATGAGGTTCTTCTTCTGGATGAGGATGTAGTTCAGAAAATCGAGAAAGAGATTAAGGTATACTTTAAGGAGAACAAAACAGAGGAAGTATCGATAGCTACAGTCTGGGAAAGCCATAAGGTATTCATAAGAGGAATCTTGATTGCGACAGGAGCAAGGAAGAAAAAGGAAAGAAGAGAGAGGGTCAGTGGGCTATTAAAAGAAATATTGGACTTGGAGCAGATCCATAAGAAGAAAATAACAAAAGATACGAGACAGAAGTTATTGGATAAAAAAAGATGAGCTAGAGAGGTTGATGGATGAGGAGAAGAGAAGAGTATACAACAGAGTTTTGAACGAGAGATATAGATGGGGAGACAGACCAGGAAGATATCTAATGAGAGCTTTGAATAAAAAGAAAAATAGGAACTATATAGAAAAGATAAAAAGTTCAAAGGGGCAGTTGGTCCATTCAAATAAAGAGATTATTAAAGTGTTTACGGAATATTACAAAAAGTTATATAATATTAGTCCCCAAGGCCCCCTAAAAGAAGCTCAAGAGGGAATTAATGAAAAAAAGATGACATACTTAAAAAATGCGGGATTACCAAAACTAAGTGAAGCACATCTGAACTCCCTAGACGCAGAAATTTCCCAGGAAGAAATCAAAATAGCATTAAAAAGCACAGGGGGAGGAAAAAGCCCAGGCCCGGATGGCTATACAGTTAAGTAATATAAGAAATTTAGTGAAGTACTGTTACCCAAGCTGGAGAAATATATGAATGCTCTGGGAGGTGAGATGGAAGTGAGGAGAGAATCCCTACAGGCCCATGTGGTACTTATTCACAAGGAGGGAAAGGATCCATCTCAGTGCTCCAGCTATAGACCTATCTCATTATTGAACACGGACACTAAACTGTATGCAAAGGTGTTAGCAAACAGGTTGAGGGATCTGATGCCTGAATGGATCCATGGAGACCAGGTGGGCTTTGTACCGGGGAGAGAAGGTAGAGATAACGGCTTGAGAACCCTGATGCTTATTCAGAAAAGTAGAAAAGGGAAAGCCCCAGTGGTGCTCTTGTCAATTGATGCAGAGAAGGCATTTGATAGAGTGGACTGGGGCTTTATGATGGACAACTTAAAAGTGCTGGGGATAGGGGATAGAATGCGAGAGTGGATAAGTAAATTATATAGAGAGCCTACTGCAATCATCACGGTAAATGGGGAGAGATCAGAACCCATTGGAATGTCTAATGGTACAAGACAAGGCTGCCCACTGTCCCCTCTGCTATATGTATTATCACTCGAACCTCTGTTGTCAATAATAAGAAATAGTGGATCGGTAAAGGGAATTCAGATAGAATCCATAGAACATAGAGTAGCGGCCTTTGCAGACGACTTATTGTTTTATGTGGGGAATCCCCGAATAACTCTCCCAAATATAATGAAGATTCCGAAGGAGTACGGTGAACTATCAAATTTAAAAATTAATCCAACGAAAACAGAGATCCTGAATATTATTATACCAAAGAATGAAAAAGAAAAACTACAAAAAGAATTCCCCTTTATATGGAGAGAAAAAGAGATAAAATACCTAGGAATAAAACTCACTGCCTCATCTAAGCAATTGTATAGATTAAACTATATCTCTTTGATAAATGAGATCAGGGAAGACTTAAAAAGACTAGAAGGAGGAAATCCATCTTGGATAGGACGTATAAACCTAGCCAAAATGGTAATAATGCCTAAAATACTGTATAGATTTCAAATGGTACCAATTAAAATTCCAGAAGCCTTCTTTAAGATAATGAAAAAAATGTTAACAAGATACATATGGAAGAATAAAAAACCTAGAATAGCATATGAAACATTGAGTAGGACTAAAGAGAAAGGGGGATTGGGTCTACCAGATGTCAAGAGATACTATAAAGCAGTGGTTTTAGCAAGAATATATGACTGGACATTTAACCATAAGGGGAAAAGTTGGGTAACAATTGAAAATGATCTTAGTGGCATTAGATTGAGTCAGATGATATGGGTTCCACCACAGTTCAGGGGAATTAAAGAAAGCACAAGTACCTACACTTTAAATGTTTTTAGGGTATGGGACAATTTACACAAAAATATGAAATGGGAATTTAATTCTATATTAATGCCTCTCACAAATACTGAGTACTTTCCCCCGGGAAAGAATAAGATATCAGGGAGATGGTTTAGAAAGGAGGACACCCAACTGAGAGATGTTTTGGTGGAGGGGGAATTGAGACCACTTAAAGATTTAATAGAGAAGAAGGGAGATATTTTTATTAGAATAGACGAGTGGAAATATCATCAATTGAAATGTTTTATTGGAAATCTACCGAAACCCCTGAGAATAAAACAGGAGTGGAATATGTTTGAAAGGTTGTTAGAGACACGAAGGGATGGGAAGCACGGTATTTCAAAAGTGTATAGAATACTCACAGAATTAGACACAAACACAAAGTTAATTTTTATCACAAAATGGAAAAGGGATATGGGAGTTGGGTTTGATGAAGATAGACAGAGAAAGATGTTTAGATTGATACACGATAATGTTAGTATGAGAGAGGTTGAGGTTAATTATAAGTGTGTCACACGATGGCACATTACACCGAGTGTAGAGCACAAGATGAATGGGGAAAACTTAAATATGTGTTGGAGAGGATGCGGAGAGATGGGCACGATGTTTCACATATGGTGGGAATGTCCGAAAATCCAGGTTTTTTGGAAGATAATAGTCAAATTGATTAAAGAAATAACTGAAATTGACATAGGGTTAGACCCAACGACGTGCCTCCTACACAATGTGGAGACATCTGTAAATAAATATAAAGATTCAGGTATTTGGTACTTCTTGAATGCGGCGAAAGGGTTGATACCCAAGTTTTGGCGGAAAGCTGAGGTACCGAAGGAGGAAGACTGGATCAATAGAGTAAACCAGATAGGTAGAATGGAAAGATCATACCATATGCAGGAAGATAGGATGAGAGTTTATTTTAGGAGATGGGAAAAGTGGGAAAGAGCAGGATTGAAAGAGAAATATAGGAAAATATGAACTAGGATGTTAGCAAAAAATCAATAAGCCTCAAGAGATTAGAATGGGCTAGAGTATGCAGAGGGGGAGGAGGGGTGATGAGGGGTGGGAAGGGGGGGTAGTGGGACGGGAAAGAAAAGAGTTTTTAGTAAGGGAAAGGTAGAAATGTTATAAATGTCTATTTGTATGAGAATTATTTCCCTTTTTGGGTTTTTGTATTAACATGAAAAATTTAATAAATGTTTAAATTAAAAAAAAAAAAAAAAGAGAAGGACAGGTGGCAGCCGGGGGCTTGGACAAAGGTGTGGAGGAATGGCGTCAGGTTCCCGTAGCTGCCATCTGTCAGTCTCTGGGTGTGCTGCTTTCCTTTTGCCCTAGATTTTTATAAGATCAGATTTTTGGAAAAAGGCTGCATGCATGGGTTCAATGTTGAATTGTTTCTTAGCCTGAGGGTGTGTTTAGGTGGAGGTAGGGTTGTGTTTTGCATAATTTCGTAGTTTGTGGATAATAAAATTATGTTTCTTTGTATATGGTTCTTTTTTGTTTTATTTTTTCTACATATGTAAATATGGTTTTAATAACTTGTATGTTTGCAAGATTTTAAATCAGATTTTTGGAAAAAGGCTGCATGCATGGGTTCAATGTTGAATTGTTTCTTAGCCTGAGGGTGTGTTTAGGTGGAGGTAGGGTTGTGTTTTGCATAATTTCGTAGTTTGTGGATAATAAAATTATGTTTCTTTGTATATGGTTCTTTTTTGTTTTATTTTTTCTACATATGTAAATATGGTTTTAATAACTTGTATGTTTGCAAGATTTTAAATTTAAAAAAATTACACCAATGCATATCAATGCAGCCTCATCAGTGCACATCATTGAAGAAAAATTACTTATTTACAAAATGTTATAACAGAAATTAAGAAAATGTTTTGTTTTGTTTTTCTTCAAACATTTTCAGTCTTTTTTCGTTTAGCAAAAAAAAAACAAAAAAAAAAAACAGTGGTGATTAAATACCACCAAAAGAAAGCTCTACCTGTTTTTAAAAAAATTATAAAAATTTAATTTGGGTAGTGTTGCATGACTACGCAATTGTCATGCAAAGTGCAACAGCACTGAAAGTTTACTGTTGGACTGGGCAGGAAGGGGGTGAAAGTGCCCAGTATTGACATGGTTAAACACCACTGTTTTTTTTCCTTAATTTTTTTGCTATATAAATGAAAAAATATGGAAAAATAAATTTTTTTTTGGTTTGTTATAAAATTTTACAAATAAATAATCTTTCTTCATAAATGTAGGACAAAATGTATTCTGCTACTTTTTTGGTAAAAATAACCCAAATTAGTGTATATTATTTAGTCTGTAGGAAAGTTTATGAACTATGGGAAGTATATTTGAAAATTGATCGATCCTGATGTACTGACTGCCTCATTTCTTGAGGCACTAAAATGCCAGGACAGTTAAAATACCCCCCAAAAGGACCCCATTTTGGAAAGTAGATACCCCAAGCTATTCAGTAGAAGGCATGGTGAGTTTTTTGAAGTTGTAATTTTTTGCCACAATTGTTTGGAAAATGAAGTTAAATTAAAAGTTTTTTTTTTTCTCATATGATCACCAGTGCAGTACAGTCATCATATGACTGGTGGGGAGGTGATCAGAGATACGGACAGTATGTAGAAAACAAAATGTAATCAGTTTTTTAAAACTTTTTTCTTTTTTTACAATTTTTTTTTTCTTCCAATTTGTTCAGTTGATGACGTATTAGAAAGTTTTGTTTTTTTTTATTAGGCTTAAATTGTTGAGACTCAGGAATATCTTCAATAGGAATAATTTCACTACTTTTGGAGTCAATACTATTCTTTTGAAGAAATTCTTTCAATAGGGATTTTAATGACTCCGGTACTGTAATTTGGTAAGTGTCCATGGAAGATGGTCCCTTGATAGATTTTCTCAGACAGAAAGAGAGCCAGTTAAAGCAGCATCACTCCAAATTGATGTGCCAATGCAAGTTCTCCTCAGAGATGTGTATGCCAGTTACAGCAGCGCTGCTCAAAATTCTACTGCCAGTCCTCCATAGAGATGCGTATGTTGGTTAAAACTGTGTCATGTCAAATTGCAATAGGAAGATTAGAGCACCAGTTACCCCCAGTAGGAGGTGTAAGACAATCACACCACCATTGTGCCAAAGTGCAATAAAAAGGAGTGGAAGAGCCATGCAACATTTTAAAAGCAATGCACCAAATACAATAGCAAGCTTAATGCACCAAAGTGTGATGAGAGTAGAGCATTAGTTTTACTCAGAAGAGATGTGAGACAAATAGAAAAATATTGCGCCAAAGTACCAGGTCCCAACAGGTACATGAATTTGCACATTCTGCACTACTTTTTCACTGCTTCGGAGACACTTTCGTTAATTCTGTCCGTGCCAGTCTTTATGAATTCCAAGGTTTGTGTTGTCTTTTCCTTGTTCCCATCTCATTTCCCACAGTTTCCTTCCCCATTTTCTCCTTTTTCCCCTCTCCTCTTTTTTCCTACCCAATTTACACCAACATTTACTTTCACAAACTTTTATTGGCACTTCTTTTAGACATCCATCTTCTTATTTTGCCTTTTGTGCCCTATTTCCTCCCCTCCGAGATGCTCAGAACGTTTTCCTTTTACTCTACCCTGCCTCCACAGTTGTTTGTGTACAGTGACAGCTGGATCTCACTTTCGGCAATCCATCATCACTAGTTAATATAGTGAGGGTGGCCAGGCCACATATGCATGTGCCACAGACCAGGTCTTCTCTATAGCTGATGGGCAGTTGCCTAGCAACAAGATACCGGCATTGTGGCACTCCCCTGGTTGGAGAGATGTGTCCATCCACTGCTGTCATTCTCAAAGGGAGAGTGGACCTGTTGGGGAACTAATGTCTCAGTTTCCCCATCAGGTCTGCATACTGTCAGCCTACAGCATCTTTAACAACCAGTGTCAGGTGGGGAGAGGAGGGGGCAACAGTAGCAAACATACCACTCTGCTACACAGCGTACAGGCAACTTCTGATTGGTGTTAATAACCTCCAGTTTTGTTATGTATGAACTGGAGATAATTAGTTTTGAAACTGGAGCAGTAATAGTGTCACTTTTTAAAAGTAGTGCTATTAAAAACTACACTATATTGCCAAATAATATTGGGACAGCCCTCAAAATCATTGGATTCAGGTGTTCCAATCACCTCCGTGTCCACAGGTGTATAAAATCAAGCACCTAGGCATGCAGACTGCTTCTACAAACATTTGGGTCGCTCTCAGGAGCTCAGTGAATTCAAACGTAGCACTGTGATAGGTTACCACATGTGCAGTAAGTCCACCTGTGACATTTCTTTGCTACTAAATATTCCACAGTCAACTGTTAGTGGTATTATAACAAAGTGGAAGCAACTGGGAATAGCAGCAACTCAGACATGAAGTGGTAGGCCACGTAAAATGACAGTGGGGTCAGCACATGCTGAAGCATGCAGTGCGCTGAAGTTGCCAACTGTCTACAGAGTCAATTGCTAAAGACCTCCAAATTTCATGTGGCCTTCAGATTAGCACACCAACAATGCATTGAGAGCTTCATGGAATGGGTTCCCATGGCCGAGCAGCTGCATCCAAGCCTTACATCACTAAGTGCAATGCAAAGCGTTGAATGGTGTAAAGCACGCTGCCACTGAACTCTAGAGCAGTGGAGATGTGATGAATCATGCTTCTCTGTCTGGCAATCTCATGGACGTGTCTGGGTTTGGTGGTTGCCAGGAGACCGGTACTTGCCTGACTGCATTGTGCCAAGTGTAAATTTGGTGGGGGGTTATGCTGTGGGTTGTTTTTCAGGAGTCGGGCTTGGTGCCTTAGTTCTAGTGAAGGGAGCACTTAGGACATCAGCATACCAAGGCATTTTGGACAATTTCATGCTACCAACTTTGTGGGAACAGTTTGGGGATGGCCCATTCCTGTTTCAACGTGACTGCACATCAGTGCACAAAGCAAGGTCCATAAAGACATGGATGAGTGAGTATGGGGTAGAGGAACTTGACTGGCCTGCACAGAGTCCTGAACTCAACCCGATAGAACACCTTTGGGATGAATTAGAGCGGAGACTGCAAGCCAGGCCTTCTCGTCTGACATCAGTGTCTGATCTCACAAATGTGCTTCTGGAAGAATGGTCAAACTTTCCCATAGACACACTCCTAATCCTTGTGGACAGCCTTCCCAGAAGAGTTGAAGCTGTTTTAGCTGCAAAGGGTGGGCCAACTCAATATTGAACCCTATGGACTAAGACTGAGATGCCATTAAAGATCATGTGCATCTAAAGGCAGGCATCCCAGTACTTTTGGAAATATAGTATACCTGAATCTGCTGCACATTTGGCTAAAGCTACCAGAACTGGAAGCAGGGCTTTTTGAATGCGTAGGATCTTTTAAGGGACATACTGCCAGAGAAGTGGCACAAATTCTTCACTGGATTCCACTGATTAAGCGTAGCAGTAGACTCTTTTTCTAAGAGGAATTAGCAATCAGCTAGTTAATATATTATAGACTAACTGCTATTGTCTGCTCCAAGATAATGCCACCTCTAGAGGTGTTTAGCTGCTCTCTCCTCTTCCTCCTCAATAGACCTTAAAGTTTATCTACATTCAAGAACAAAAATGCATGACAATTTGCCCATTGCATGTACAGTACATTTATGTGTGAATGGGGCAAAAAACAACAAAATGTTATTTCCTGTGCTGGATGTTCTTTTTCATTAATTTAACCACTTGACAACTAGCAACGTACTAGTACATCACTGGATTGGAAGGGTCATAGATTGGTCATCGCTGCAGTGGATGATCAAGATATCATTTTTTTTTTAGCTGGCGATTTCCTTCCATGTAAAAAAGTAATCCTATCCGTCTCCCACCGCTGCCTTTACCAGGCTGTAAGCAAATAGGATTTTGTCACTTCCAGTTTTGCTTCCTTTGTTTACAAGCAATTTCAGACTTGTGTAGCAGCAGATTAAACCGATCTCAGTTTGGTCTGCTGTTTTGGAGGCCAGAGGAGAGATCTGGGGTCTCCATAAAGAGGACCTGTCATGGCCCATGCTATCACAAGGGATGTTGTTCACCCCTTGTAAAAGCAATAAAAAGTGATCAAAAAATGTAAGTAAGGTACATTGTAAAAAAATTGTAAAAAATGAAATAAAATAAATCTGAAGTGTCCCCGTCCCCCTGTGGTTGACCGCAAACACCACCTACCCACCTCTCTTCTATCCCTTCTTCCAGGGAGCGGTGCTGCCCCCCTGAAAAATGCCACCCTAGGCACATGCCTCCTTTGCTTTGTGGTAAATACACCCCTGACTTCATGCATATGTAAGCGGTGATCACCCCACACGTCAAGTTTCGCTGCAAACGTCCAAGTGAGAGTAAATCTAAAGTGGTAACCTGTAAAGGCTTTTAACGCTCAACAGGCGTGCGCAATTTTACAGCGTGACATTTTTAGTATCTATTTACTAAGCGTAACATCCTCTTTTATATTTGGTATTATATTGTGTTTGTGTGCACTAAAATTCATTAAAGTGTATTTTTACTAAAAAATGTGCGGTAGAAAAACCACTGCACAAATGGCATTAAAAAATTGCAATGATCACCATTTTATTCTCTAGGACCTCCACTTAAAAAATATATAATCTCTGGGGTTCTAAGTAATTTTCTAGCAAAAAAATGCTGATTTTTACACATAGGAGAGCAATGTCAGAATTGGCTTGGGGCTCAAGTGGTTAGTATGAAAAATACTGCATTTGGCTATACGGCGCTGACTATGATACTTAACATTAAAATCAATGAAAAACATTCGTCCAGTACAAGAAATAACCTAATAACATTTAGATTTTTTTTTGTCCCATTCGCACATAATGAATGTACATGCACTTTCACTAAGTGTTTTAGGAATACAGAACATCTACGCCTCTCCAAATCCTCACAACATGGAGAGAAGTGCTTTATAGTTCACAGAAGTAACTTTGGTAGGGCTGCCAATACTGCTTAGGATTACAATGCAAAGAGGTCAGGAACTTGTAAACTCACTGGATTTCTGTCAGGATCAACATCAACAAATTTTTATATAAACGTATCAAACAGATATAACAAAACAGTTAACTAACCAAAAGAGTGCAAATAAGATAGGTTCATTATTAGTGTTTACATACTGTACACTTTAACATACAGGCTTGATCAATCTCAGCATGCTACAGTGAAGGAAATAAGTATTTGATCCCCTGCTGATTTTGAATGTTTGTCCACTCACAAAGAAATTATCAATCTAAAAATCGAATAGTAGGTGTATTGTAACACTGAGAGACAGATGACAACAAAAAAATTTAAAAAAAAATGCATGTCTAACAATTTATGCACTAATTTGCATGTTCATGAAGGAAATAAGTATTTGATCCCCTAACATTCAGCAGGATTTCTGACTACCAGGTGTCTTTCATACAGGAAACAAGCTGAGATTAGAAGCAGTCTCTTGAAGGGAGTGCTGCTAATCTCATTTTGTTACCTGTATAAAAGACACCTGTCCACAGGAGCAATTAATCAGATTCCAAACTATCCACAATGGAAAAGACAAAAGAGCTGTCCAAGGATGTCAGGGACAAGATTGTAGACTTACACAAGGCTGGACTGGGCTACCAAACTATCGCCAAGCAGCTTGGTGAGAAGGTGACAACAGTGGTGCAATCATTTGCAAATGGAAGAAACACAAAACAACTGTCAGTCTTGCTAGGTCTGGTGCACCCTACAAGATCTCACCTTGTGGAGTGTCAAGGATCATGAGAACAGTGAGGAATCATCCCAGAAATACACGTAAGGATCTTGTCAATGATCTCCAAGCAGCATGGGCCACAGTCACCAAGAAAACAATTGGTAACACACTACGCCGACAAGGATTGACATCCTGCAGTGCCTACAAGGTCCCTCTGCTGAAGAAAGCACATGTCCAGGCCCATCTGAAGTTTGCCACTGAACATCTGAAGAGGAGGACTGGTTGAAAGTGTTGTGGTCAGATAAAACCAAAATCGAGCTCTTTGGCATCAACTCAACTTGCCGTGTTTGGAGGAGGAGGAATTCTGCTTATGACCCCAAGAACACCATCCCAACTGTCAAACATGGTGGTGGAAACATTCTGCTTTGGGGGTGTTTTTCTGCTAAGGGGACAGGACAACTGCTCCGCATCAAAGGGATGAAGGACGGGGCAATGTACCGTCAAATTTTGGGTGAGAACCTGCTTCCCTCAGCCACGGCATTGAAAATGGGTCGTGGATGGGTGTTCCAGCATGACAATGACCCAAAACACAAGGCCAAGACAACAAAGGAGTGGCTCAAGAAGAAGCACATTAAGGTCTTGGAGTGGCCTAGCCAGTCTCCAGACCTTAATCTGATTGAAAATCTGTGAAGGGAGCTGAAAGTTCGAGTTGCCAAATGTCAGCCAATAAACCTTAATGACTTGGAGAGGATCTGCCAAGAGGAGTGGGCCAAAATCCCTCCTGAGATGTGTGCAAACCCGGTGGCCAACTACAGGAAACATTTGACCTCTGTGATTGCCAACAAGGGATTTGCCACCAAGTACTAAGTCATGTTTTGTGAAGGGATCAAATACTTATTTCCCTCATGAACATGCAAATCAGTGTATAATTTGTTAGACATGCATTGCTTTCGAATTTTTTGTTGCTATTATGTCTCTCAGTGTTACAACACACATACCTTTTGATTTTTAGACTGATCATTGCTTTGTGAGTGGGCAAACATTCAAAATCAGCAGGGGATCAAATACTTATTTCCTTCACTGTAGTTAATGGAACAATTTCTTAAAAAATGTCTTTTGGCCAGATTAAGTCTCCACATTTAATTATATTTAAAGACTGTGGCTAGTACTAAACCCAAAGAGAATAAAGATGAGGTAAATATCTGATAAGTACAGCCTCCGATTGTGCATATAGTCTTGAAAAAGCACAAGAGAAATTATAGTGCATTTGTCACTGACCATTATCTAAGGAGCCACATATTCTCTCTGCAGCCTCTAATGTAGCTCCTTGCAAGCTCTTAGGAGACATTCCGGGTTTGAACACCTGTTACATTAAAACATTTAATATAGAAATGAGGACAAATATAGTTTTCTTATTAAGAAACACTTAAGTGGTATAAATAAGGATCATCGTTCCATATTTATTGGGGATTACAGCATAGAATACATACCAAATTTAAGGAGCTATGATATAGCACTTAAACACACAGCTTGGAAAAAAACTGAACATGTATAAAAAGTTAATTAACATCCTTCATTTTCTTTTTTTAATCAAGAGGAAGCAGCACAACAAAGGACATTTTAGTACAAAATACAAAGCTGGATTAGAATCAAGTCATTACGACTCAAACAACAGTTCATATACACAAATAAATAAATAATTAAACCAAAAGAAAATCTGTAGCAAAGGGCAAACATCCAATCAAAAGAACAAATGCAGCACTTGATAAAGTCTGTTATTGGTTGCCATGTATTGTTTCTAGTCATAGCAAAACCTGCAAGCTTGTTAAGTAATGAATGGTATTTGTCTTCTGTTCAGTATATTAGGGCGTAGAGTATGTCACTGTACATTTCTGGTCTACAAAATGTTTCTTTTGTAATAAGCACCTATTTATTGTGTTTAGAGGTGTTTTCACCAGCAGACAGGTAGCAGATCCAAAGAGGTTCTTACCAAACAGGGCATAAGTATGGATAGACATAGTTCTACTGCCTTTATTACATTAATAAATCCTTGTGGATAAGGACAATTTTGCCACTTATTCTCACTTTCTGTAGGACTGGCTGCCTGGAAGAAAGAAAGATAACGTAAGTATTAATGCGGTATTCTAAAAATATATTTTAAAAATAAAATATATGAGATTAAAATACTTCAGGCATTATATTTAAAATTATATACAGTATTTGCCATTTCAGTGTGATGTCTGTGTTACATTTCATATCAAAATGTTCACATACCTAAATATCAGCACATGTGTGTAATCAGTTTGGTGTTTGTATTTTGTTTCGCAAAAAAGTTTTGTTAAAATTTTCCATATAAATAAAAAAAAAAGTTATTTATTAATCACTTCAGGACTGCCAACCGCAAATTTACCGTGGCAGAGCACCCCCCCCCCCCCTCCTGTGCTGGATCACATACATGTACTTGATTTGCCATTTCTGGGTAGGGGGCGTGCATTCCCACTGCCAGACCAGTGCTGTTATTCACTACAGCATACGATGCTCAGCAAGTTCTGGACAATGATTTATGGCTGGGACTTTCTGATCGGCTTAGCGAATGACAGTTCAGAGCCCTGTGCTTACTAACATCCCAGGGCTTTGAACGAACAAGCAGCAATGTGCAGGAAGAAAAAACAAACACATCGTTTAGTAAAAGCAGCATATATTACACATTGTTAGGCACACAATTAACCCTTTGATTGCTCCTAAATGTTAACCCCTTCCCAGCCAGCGTCCTTAGTACAGTGTATAGTATTAGCACTGATCACTGTATTAGTATCACAGGGGCTGTCAGTGCCAGTTGCTGTCAGATTGCCTTTAGCACTATCACAGATCCATGATAAGTCGCCGATCGTCACCAGTATAGTTAAAAAAAAAAAATTCCAGTATATATACCATCGTTTGTTGACGCTGTAACTTTCACATAAACCAATCAATATACAGTTATTGGAATTTTTTTTAACCAAAGACATGTAGACATTTGATTTTTTTAAATGTGTTTATTGGATATATTTTATATCAGAAAGTAAACATTTTTTTTCTTTGGTCTTTATTCATTTCTATAATAAAAAAATTAAAAAACCCATAGGTGATCAAAAGAAAATACTATTTATGTGAAAAAAATGGTATAAATTTCATTTGCGTACAGTGTTGCATAACCATGCAATGGCACAGTGCCGAATAGCAAAAAATGCCCTGGTTATGAAGGGGGTAAAACCTTCTGGAGCTAAAGTGGCTAAGCTACACTTGTGCACAGACCCAGGACAGTAAAATATTTACATACTCTTGAGGGCTTATTTACACTTGCGCTGTCCTTTAAAGCATGATCCGTGTTGAAGTTTTCTTTTCCGAGGGTGTCCTTACCGCCTGTTTTACCCCTAAAAATTCATTTGAATAGGTCACATTTGACAGGCAGGCAGTGCTTTTAGGCTCCATTTTCATTAGCAGCATCATTTATTGTCCCACTGAACAGTAGTTAGCTGTGGATCACTTTCCAGAAGGTGGTGAAAGGTGGTTAGCAGGCAGGAGGCAATAGTGTTGCCTTGCGATGACAGTTTTTTTTTAATTTTCTTTTTATAGATGAAACAGTCATTTTACATTGTAGGATCATGCTGCAACTGCAAACCAAGCAGTGCTTCCTGTCAAACTTTACGAGTAGTGTTAATATTGCTGCACCGCAGTGTAAAGCATCTTGGCAATGTGTACTGATCTGAGTAGCATCATGTTTGCTAGTAAGTGGGTGGTCGGGGCAATAAAAACAAGCCTGTTTTTACCACCCCTGGTCACCCTTCCGAAAGGAATCTTACTGCTTGTTTGGAATTTTACTGTGCATGCTAATTCAGTCATTTAAATGCACATTTGCCTAGACTAGGCATTAAGGCATTTTTTCGTAACATGCACTAAAAGCTTTAGGGTCACTTCACACTGGTGCTTTGCAGTAAAGCATGCATTTTACCCTACCTTACCATCAGGGCCGTCTTTAATATTTATTGGTCCCTGGGCAAACATTTTCTTGGGCCCCACCCCCCATGCAATTTCGCTATCCACCTTCTCTGAGACATACAACAAATAGAATCTAGACTTAAAATCAGTTTACTGCAGCAGATCAGGCAGTGATTGCGACTGGTTGCCAGTGGTTACAGCAAATCATTACCACTCATTGGTTACTAGAGGTTACAGCATGTCATTACTGCTAACTAATTGGTTGCTAGAGATTACTGTGCACCATTACTGTGCAGAGAATGCATTAAGGTAAAAAACTTTCAAGCTTCAGCACCACTTTAACTCTAAATGGATGTCCTGTAGGGGCTTTTAAAGCGTTGGCTATGAAAAATGTAGGATACCAAAGTTTGTTGCAAGCAATTTTAAAGCTTAACATGTTGGGTATCTATTGACTTGAGGTGCAACCTCATCAATTATATTTTAGAAAAAAGTTGGGTAATATATACTGCGTATGTGTGTGCTTCAAAATTAACTTGAAATACACTATTGCCAAAAGGATTGGGACGCCTGCCTTTCCACGCACATGAACTTTAATGGCATCCCGATCTTAGCTCATAGGGTTCAATATTGAGTCAGCCCACCCTTTGCAGCTATAACAGCTTCAACTCTTCTAGAAAGGCTGTCTACAAGGTTTAGGAGTGTGTCTATAGGAATGTTTGACCATTCTTCCAGAAGCACATTTGTGAGTTCAGGCACTGATGTCGGACGAGAAGGCCTGGCTTGCAGTCTCCACTCTAATTCATCTCAAAGGTGTTCTATTGGGTTGAGATCAGGACTCTGTGCAGGCCAGTCAAGTTCCTCCATCCCAAACTCGCTCCTCCATGTTTTTATGGACCTTGCTTTGTACACTGGTGTGCAGTCATGTTGGAACAGGAAGGGGCCATCCTCAAACTGTTTCCACAAAGTTGGGAACATTAAATTTTCCAAAATGTCTTGGTATGCTGCTGCCTTAAGTGTTCCCTTCGCTGGAACTAAGCGGCCAAGCCCAACCCCTGAAAAACAACCCCACACCACAACCCCCCTCCACCAAACTTTACACTTGGCACAATGCAGTCCAGAAAGTACCATTCTTCTGGCAACCGCCAAACCCACACACGCCCATCGGATTGTCAGTCAGAGAGGCGTGAATCGTAACTCCAGAGAACACTGTCTCCACTGCTCTAGGCGTGCTTTACACCATTGCATCTGATGCTTTGCAATGCACTTAGTGATGTAAGGCTTAGATGCAGCTGCATGGCCATTGAAACCCATTCCATGAAGCTCTCTACGCACTGTTGTTGTGCCAAACTGAAGGCTCCATGATGTTTGGAGGTCTTTAGCTATTGAGTCTGCAGACAGTTTGCGACTTCTGTGCACTTCAGCATGCGTTGACCCCACTCTGTCATTTTACGTGGCCTACCACTTCATGGCAGAATTGCTGTTGTTCCCAGTTGCTTCCACTTTGATATAATACCACTAGCAGTTTACTGTGGAATATTTAGTAGCATGGAAATTTCACAGATGGACTTATTGCAAAAGGTAGCAACCCATCACGGTACCATGCTTGAATTCACTGAGCTGCTGAGAGCGACCCATTCTTTCACAAAAGTTTGTAGAAGCAGTCTGTATTCCTAGGTGCTTGATTTTATACACCTGTGGCCATGGAGGTGATTGGAACACCTGAATCCAATGATGTGGAGGGGTGTCCCAATACTTTTGATATTTAATATATTGATTCACTTTACAATTTGCACTTTTAGCTATGAGGTCATATAGTGTAGTAAATGCCTACGTTGTTTTTTATAGATATATTCTTGGCTTTTCAGCCTTTCAAGTGGTTCCACTGTCCCATTTGTGGCGATCCCAGTGTGAGAAATTCACCTGGGGGAGGTTGGTCTTTCTCCCTCCCTCCTGAGCCAATTTCCATTGAGCCCTGGTGAATCACGGTGTCGATGGTGAGCACAGTAATAACAGACTGTCCTTTTGTCTTTTTCTATAATCATGGCGAGTTAAATTAAAAAAGAAAATTGGATAGTATGTAGGATATATTTTTTGACTTTGGTTTTTTAGTGATGTTATTGTAAATTCTTACCAATCCACTATATTCTATAGAATGTTTCTTTGCCATCCTTCTTCTTCAGCTTACCCCTGAGGAAAGACTTTGTTCTGAAACGCGTAATTTTTTTTCTGCTGAAGCTTACTCGCCCCTCTTTCTCCTGGCTCACAGAAGAGGGTGAACAACAATTCTCAGCCTACAGCAAGTTTACAGGCACTGTCGCCATTTTTTCTATGTATGATTTTAATGCCTGTACAATGTGTCAAACTATGATGTTTCAAAATAATTTTGTAATAAAACTATTCACATGTTTATATCACTTGTTTTGAGTTGCCTTAAAAGTCCCCGTACAAATTACAGGGGACATACTTATGGTACTTTTGCAATACAGTATAGTGTATTTTTACTGAAATTTTGCACTTGATAAACCATGGCACTAATATTGTGACATAAAAAAATGGAACTACCCCTATTTTGTTTTCTAGGGTCTCTGCTTTCAGAAAATAATGTTTAAGACGCTTTTGCAATGAAAGAGTTTGATCAACTCTGTACAATAACATTTTTGTATTGCTTTTGACATTATTCTGTGAAGCATTTTGTACACTTGCATTTGCATTGTTCCTTTTACTATGCATGTTTTTTTTTTTTTATTCCTCCATTCAGTTCACATGAATGCATCACAAACAAATCCCAAAACTAATCATAAATGAATCTTAAATGCACAATACGTTTTGCTTTAGATTTGCTTCTAATTCTAAAGCCATAGTCCTGCTGCCCTAAAGCATCTGGTGTTTCTTTCATAAGTAAACAGTGCTAAGTGCAAAAAAGATTGCCCAGCTATTGCTCAGCTTACACAGTTATCTTTTTATAAAATGGAACATGTCATTAAAGGGTAATAATAGTTTTTGCAATGATGTAGCTACATGTGAAAAAGATCAATTAACGTAAACAATATTATCAGTGTGTGCTAAATAAAGATCTTGCTTCTGTGTAAGGTTTCCAATTATGAAACATTTTCATCCTCTTTTTTTTTCCACTGGGGTTTATGCTGCCACTTTGAAGTGAATAACCAAACAAAGGCAGGAATCTCTGCCCAGGCATAACCTCTCGGAGCTTAGCTAAGCCTCAGTTTTGTAGAAAGCAATGAAGAACAGCCAAGAGGGGCTATATCCCTGTGGTCTTGTGATTTACTCCAGGTAAACGAAAAATCCCTTTTTTTTAATCGTACATCACAGGACACAGAGGACTTAATAGTCATGACTAGTTGGGATGTGTTGAAGCTCTAAACCTGTGGGGGGGCTTCATACCACAGGCCTGAGAAGTGAGCTGACAATTACACCTAGACATAGTAAATGGAGAAGCTGCCTGACCCTTCTGAGGACTCTCAAGCAGAACAAAAAATTGGGGAAGCCCACACAGGAAGACTAATCTGTGTGACACCCTACATACAGGCTTTTACCAAGAAACGAGACGTAATAGGTTGCTGAAACAGAAAGACCAAGGCTGAAATCTGTCCTATGATGTTAATTTAAGTCATAGACACTCCACACCAGACAGGATAAAAACAAAAATACACTTGACGACATACAGTTGGGGATGAAACATACAGTTAGGTCCATATATTGTCAGGAAAGGGCTCACCGCTGGTGGTGCTGTGGCTCACCTTCTCTATGGGCTGCAGTACCGGGACATACCAGCGAGTGCCTTTCAGCAGCCAGGATCTCACCTCCTGCAATCAAGCAATCACCTGAGGCTGATTGCAAGAGGTGTACTTAAACAGCATTTGGCCTGTAACCAGTGCCTTGGTGTTTTGTTCCCATGTGCCTGTGATATCCTGTTTTCCTGAACCTGCTCCCCATTCCTGTGATCTGCTCCGTGTCCTGTCTGCCTCTCTGTGCCCCATGCTTGATCAGCTGTGTATGACCACGGCTAGCCTTGACTACTCTTTTGTTCCGCACATGTTTATATTGGGTGAAGGTTTTTTTATTTGGTTGTTGCTTGCACTGTGCGTTTGTATACTGGTGTGTCTCACAAATAAATTATATTATTTACATTGCTCCTGAAGCCTGATATTCCCTGTGACAGTCCACACATCTCTGGTCATATCTGGATTACTGACATATATATTTGGACGCAGGCACAATTTTCACACTTTTGGCTCTGTATGCCACCAGAATAATTTAAAACGAAACAATCCAAATGAATTTGAAGTGCAGACTTTAAGCTTTAAGTCAAGGGGCTGAAATTTTACAAATTTTAGGAACTGCAACCATTTTTATACACAGTCTCTCCATTTTCAGGGGCTCAAATATAACTGGACAAATTAATATAATCATAAATAACATGTTCATTTTTAATATTTTGTTGAGAATCCTTGCTGGCAATGACTGCCTAAGTCTAGAACATATGGACTGGACATTACCAAAGACTGGGTTTCCTCCTGATGCTTTGCCAGGCTCTACTTGCAGCTGTCTTCAGTTGTTCTTTATTTGTGGGTCTTTCTGCCTTTAGTTTTCCCTTCAGCAATTAAAATGCATGGTCAATTGGGTTGAGATCATGTGATTGACTCAGCCATTGCAGAATATTCCACTTCTTTTCCTTCAAAGGCTCCTGAGTTGCTTTTGCAGTGTGTTTTGCATCATTGTCCATCTCTACTGTGAAGCACCGTCCAATCAACTTTGCTGCATTTGGCTGAATCTGGGTCGACAGTATATCTCTAAACAGGACAGATTTCATCTGGCTGCTTCTTCTGTCACATCATCAACACCAATGACCCAGTGCCACTAGAAGCCATGCATGCCCATGCCATCACACTGCCTCCACCATGTTTTACAGATGACGTGTGCTTTGTATCATGAGCTGTTCCTTCTTCACACTTTTTTCTTCCTGTCATTCTAGTACAGATTAATCTTAAGTTTCATCCGTACAAAGAATGCTTTTCCAGAACTGGTCTGGATTTTTTTAAATGTTTTTGGCAAACTCTAATCTGGCTTTTCTATTCTTCAGGCTTATGAATGGTTTTTGCACCTTGTGGTGAACCCTCTGTATTTGCTTTCGTGAAGTCTTCTCTAGATTGTAGACTTTGACAATGATACGCCCACCTCCTGGAGAGTGTCCTTCACTTGTCTGTATGTTGTGAATGGGTTTTTCTTTACCATAGAGAGGATCCTTTGATCATCCACCACTGCTGTCTTCCGTGGATGTCCATGCCTTTTTATTTTGCTGAGCTCACCGATGCATTCTTCTTTCCTTAGAATGTACCAAACTGTTGATTTGGCCACTCCTAATATTGCTGCTATCTCTCTGATGGATTTGTTTAGCTTTTGAAGCCTTACAATGGCCAGTTTCACTTGCATGGACAGCTCCTTTGAACGCATGATGTAGGTTCAAAGCAATATATTCCAAATGCAAATATCACACTTAGAATCAACTCCAGACCTTTTACCTGCTTAATTGATGAAGAAACAACGAAAGAGTAGCTCACACCTGGCCATGAAATAGCTTTTGATTCAATTGTCCAATTACTTTTGGTCCCTTGAAAAAGGGGGAATGGCTATACTTAAGAGCTGTAATTCCTAAACCCTTCCTTCAATTTGGATGTACATACCCTCAAATTAAACCTGAGAGTGTGCACTTTCAGCCCATTTCCATTATAGAACTATAGCTTGAATATGTTTTGGTAAATATCTGAAAAAAACTAAAATTGTGCCTGTGTCCAAATATATATTGATCTAAGTGTGTGAGCCTCAGAGAGGACCATCATGTGAACTTCTGCCCAAGACAAGCTTAGGTCTGCTTCCTCCTGAGCAGAGCAACTTCTTCTCCCTGCTTGATGGTTGACATATGCCAGTTTCACTCCATCTAGACTGAAACTGGGCACAGGAGACTGTATCAAAAGCGGCTGCCATCTTCTCCATCACCGTCAGGAAAACCTAAATTGAGGGACTTTCAAACGTTCTTAGGGACTCTATCTGGGATTGTGGAGACAGGAATTTCTCTTGCAGAAGCAACCTGTGCTGTTTCAAGGACCAAGCATAAGTACTCTAGATGTTGGTTTGGAACCAAGGCTGACATCTGAAGGTCCACACCATGCTGGACATTTGATGTTAACTACTGAGCTGACTGCTCTCTGAGAAGCAGGATGCCCAAGTACCCCACAGTGGGGATACCTGGGTCCTCAATAATCCAGGACTATAGTAACACCTTGGTAAACCCTGGGGACAGGCCCAAAAACTGGCAATGGTGATGCTTCACTGCGAATCGGAATATGTAGGCATGAATCCTTGATATCCACTGACACCAACATGTTCCCCTTATGAAGCAAAGCAATCCTCAAATAAGTGGATACTATCCTGAGTTTCTGTACGGGCCAATATCCCAGTCATACATTCATGGTATATACCTGTTATTTTATTCAGGAAAGCAACTTCACAGTGTCTAAAATGCTTCCAAATTTTGAAAAGTTTTGGCTGGAGCTGGGCTTTAAATATCCTTGATGTCTTTGGCAGAATTTGGAATGATTGGCTAAGTTGGCAGGTTGCACAAAGTTTACAGAAAGTAACATATTGTAAAAGATATATTACTGGTTAATGTGCTTGATTTGTTTGAGATCAAAGGTAAAAAGGAGATCTAAACTTGCAGGTTTACAAAGGAGAAAGTTTTAATTGCCTGCTGGTACCTGCAGCCACAGGGCTATCAACTGCAAGAAACATTATGTAAACTGTTCAATAGCACTTTATTGCTTCCTGCCATGTCATTGCTTCACATTGCTTCATGTGACACCTCATTCCCCAGGGAAACTCAGGTTTTTTCTAGCTATGGACATTGCTTTACCATGTGCACATTATATCCTGTCCAGTACTGACATTAATATTGATAATGTGTTCAGAACTTTCCCTATGTAATATCCTACTTATGATTTGCCAAGTAGTACAGTCAGTTGGAAACACGTGTATTAACATGATAACCCCACAGGGTAGGAAGCACATGCTCCACTGCACTGCAGAGCTTCTATTGTCAGCCAATAATAGTCACAACCAGTGAACAGGTAAACTGTTAACCTGTCTGCTCACTGTATTGTCACAATAAAGCAGTCTCATATCAGCTCAAAGCTTACTCTGTCTGCTGCGGGTGGAGGATCCAGCAGAGCTGGGTCGACTGGTTTGTTGTGGTCCAGACTGGGAAAACTGAGGCGCAATAGTAGGAGTCTTGGCTTTTCGCGGGCTGACACTTGGAACTTCAGGACTGCGTGGCATCCAGGATCTAATTTAAGAGGCGTCAACAGAAAAGGACACAAAAGCAAAATCGTTAGTACAGAAGTAGTCCGCGAATAAAAGTGGCCATACACTGCTAGCTTTTTTTTTTTGTTTGAAAAATAGTTTCCTCCATCCACCTCAATTGTGTGAATGCCCCCTGCCAGTACACTGGATTCTGACAGCCGCACCCACAGATAGAGGAATAATTACAAGAACATCTGATAGAGCTTGATGAAAGGATCAGCTTCTGTGCAGCTGGGATGACCACACATTGATTGAAACTCGTTTGGCCCCTGGATCCAACATCCCCATCCTGCTATGCCAGACGTTTGTTACACATCATTATAATGCTGAGCCCCTGGGGTTTGGGCTTGAGCGTTTCTGATGTCCTTCTCCACTTCCTATTTTTCACTTCTCTCCCTCTTTTCTTCTCTTTCTCTCCCTTTGTCCCTAGGCTCACCCGCAGGACTGATCAGTGAAATAAGATCTGTTCTTGCTTATTTTTTCGTATGTTTATAAAATGATGTAGTTCACAAATCGCTACTTCACCCATATACGCCTGCTTTTGCAATACAGACGCATGGACTTTTTCTTGTTACTCATATCGTGTTTTTCTCTTGTTGCTATAAAGTGATCGATGTACATTTGTCATGACAGATATGTCTTGATGTTTATCACTGTTCTTGTATATGTCATTGACATTGTTTTTCCATCAATAAATGTAATAACAGTAACTATTGTATCTTTTGCAAAATTATTTCAATAAAAACTTATTGAAAGCAAAATGTGTCTGGTGTCTGCTGAACCAGCCAAATTTTGATCAGTGTATTGCCAGCTTTAGGCACTACAATGACTAACCCAGCCTATAACCCCACTACTCTTATAGGCAAAGGATGGATCTGATGAAGACGCACATCTATGCAGACCTGCTGGGTTTGGAATGAATGACAGTCTCAGCTTGGGCTCCCACCAAGCCACCCCCTAACGCGTTTCACTCTGCTGTATGATCCTCATAAGTAAGGCCCGAGGGAGGAAGTGAAATGCATTGGAGGCGTGGCCTGGCAGAAGCCCAGCTTGAGACTGCCATTCATTTCAATAATAGTGGGTCTGCATAGATATGCGGCTTCATGGGATACATCCTTTGCTTAACAGTTGCTTGTAGCTGAGACAAGCGCCTTCCCTGGTCTGCACTCATAGTGGTGGACATAGGATTGCTTTCCCTTGTAGCCTGAGCGGCGCACATTTTCCATTACCAGTTCATCCACTACTCTTATAGGTGAACCATCAATCTACATCAACATAGAAAGTATTTTTTTTAACAGTTCCTCCAACATAATGTAAATGCAGCCTTATGACATGCAGTAGAATTTATTTATATAGAATGTCCCCAACCTTTTCTATTACATGAGACACATAATATCATAAAGAAATGTGATGTACTGTAGACTCTGGGATGGGGGAGGAAAGGGGAAGTCTTGTTTTACACAACTTTATTTACACTGATTTATTATATGCCAGCTTGTCTAAAATAAAACTATGCAGCTGGAGTGAGCCAGACATATTAGAGATGCTGGAGTGTGGGGAAGTGGGGTAATGCTTAAGGGGTTACCATGCAGGGTTGTATCATAGTCACAAATCTGACCTGCTGTTAGATTTGTGTTGGCAGTTTATTTTTTCACTCTCAGTACAAATTTGACTTGTGCTGGCAAATAAAGCCTAATTAGCATATGGAAGGTCTCATCATTCATTTCCATAGAGTGTCAGGTTGAAATTAAAGTTATTAGTTTTATGTAAAGCATGGGTGCTCAACCTGTGGCCCCTGAGGCATTGCCAGGCTGACAGTTACAAGCTTCACTCCCAAAGGCTAGGGCATAATGGGATTTGTAGTTCCACGACAGCTGGGGGGGGGGGTTACCGGTTGAGCACCTATGCTGTAAAGAGTTCTAACAATGTTTTAATTATGCCAAATGTGAAATTCATGTTCACTTTCGGTAGATACCCTGGGATTTTTTCCACTTTAAATCTCCCTAGCAGGGGGCACAGACAGCAATGAAAATCTGAGACAGGTCCTAATTCCTCTACAGTAAATATGAAAACTAAAAGAAAAACATTTTTTGTCCTTAGTTCTACTTTAATAATATAAAATACAAGAATAGTGTGCAAGAATCTACAGCAATTATTGGGTTACTGCACATCAAAATAGCTGCTGTGAAAATGTATAAATTGTGAAGAATTTACCTATTACTGTGTCCATTATTTTTCTCCATACCCAAATCCAGGATCTGAGGTGAAGCGGGAGATACAGGCCCTCTTTGCTCAGATCGACTTGTTGGTGAAAAGACCTGAGATGACTCTGTATCTACAGCTATAAGAGGCATATAAAGAAAACAAAAATGTGGCATTATTAAAACAATCCTGGAAATTCTCCACAGATAACTGAACATTCTTTTCGCCATCACGCAGCGCAAACTAGAAGCCCTGAAACCCTGGGCAATCAAACAGGCAAATACTGGCTTCAGTTCTTGAAGTCAAAGCTATAGCTCACCCTATCCTCCTAGTGGTCAGGGAGGCTACAGTTAAGGGCCAACAGTGAAAGGCAGGCCTTTACTCTATAATGTACAGCGCTGAGCAAACCTTTTAGCGCTATATAAATACTGTATAATAATAATAATACTCTGACTTCAAGAACGGAAGTCACTGTTACATAATAGATGGTCTGTTTTTTTCCAGGATGCTCTACAAAAGTCTGTTACTAGAATAGTAAGGAACCTATGGATGCCTGCTGCTGTATAAGCAGTCTTTTGTATCACCATATTAGCAGCCTCATATATGGAGGGAAGTGTCCCGAGGTGATTGCCTCATTGAAGGTTTCTAAAAGGACTGAGAGCAAAGTCTCACCATATTGTCTGTAAATTTCAATAGGGAGGCCACCCACTACCATGCTTTACAATTAAGTAAGCTGGGCATCGTTGTTTCTAATTTGTGAAGTGTAAGTGGAGCATCTAACAGTTTTATCAGCTGCGGTTAAGGACAGGGCTGTAGTTCAGTACTAGTACAGTGCACTTTAGAGGTGTATAGCTCATGGAAAAAGCTATTAGATTGGGTATGGATATGGCTGATGATGTCTCATAGGGCTCCAATACAGCTGGGAGAAAGCAGTATGACAGAAGTATTTTTTCTGCCTTTATATCTTCAGTCTATGAAAGGTTTTTTTAAAAAAAAAAAAAATCTTGATTAGCACTGTGCCTCCAATAAGCAGAAAGGAATAATGCGAGCAGGATCACTGATATACCCAATTTCAGCCTCCAAAACAAGCCTACTGATTAAAGTGTTACTAATCCCACAACAGTAAAATCAGTCTGTATATACAGTAAAGCATGCTTGTTATACTCACTGTGGAACCTAACGGGTTAAACCTCAGCATTGTGTAAAAAGGTTGTTTGGTCCTTTCTTCTCTGCCCCTCTTCTTGTTGAAATGACCACTTGATACAGACTGAACCCGTGGTCACATGCATATGCTTTTTCTTGGGAGAGTGCATATGATCAGCACAGGGCCAATCAGCACTGTCCAGACAGAGGTCAGGGGTTCTGCATCCCCCTAAATCAGAAAGAAAACTCCTCCTACAAGCTTTAACCAGGGCTCTGCTGAAGTCTCAAGACTGCTCTAACAGCTGATGAGAAAAGATATTTAGCAGTTTATATTCACTAAAATAATTGCATTTCCATGTTGTGTGTACTGTGGGAGACCAGTTGAAGTGAATGCATGGTCCTGGGTTTAGTAACACTTTAATAGAGCAAAGTTCCTCAATGAGAAGGCCCCAAAGCTATGCATTTACTGTATCTCAGACTATACTTTGGGGGGAGAGAAGCAGTATTACTCGATCTAAAAGATGATAGGACCAGGCTCTTTAGATTCATGAGAAGGAAAGACGGATTGCAATGATCAAGGTGGAGTGGTCAGAGATTTCCCTAGGCTGTGCAGTTTAAGAAAATTAATGTCTTTCCAGGTTCATTTAAAAAAAAAAAATGTATATTATCATTTGTTTTTACATAAATGTAAAATCTCTGTCACTATTTAATGTAATATAGGAACCAGTTTTTCAGATAATCTGGTCCTTACTGGAAGTTACTTGCATTGTAAACACCTACCTGTGGTCAGAGTTCACACTGTCAATTGCAAAAAATCAAGGTTATTGTTAAACAGTAAACAATTCACGTGTTTTTTGGCTGGGTTTACACTGTTGTGCTGCAGTAATACACTTGAGTGATGGTACTCTGTGTAACGATTATGCGCAATAGAGACATGGAATTTGTACGCGACCGCCATCTTGTAAAGGTCTCAGGCATTTTGTTTTTTATGAACAATCATCTTTCACCCCTCCTCTTGAAATGAAATTTGTAGCTCCAAGTTGTAAGGAACTTCAAGAGAGCCTCTTATCGTAAATAAAACACAAATAAAGGCCAGCTACAGAGCTGTAAACCACTAATTAGTCTTGGCAGGATGTCTATTTTGCAAAGACACTTTCCTCTGCCCTATCTTAAAACAAGAAGTCAGCCGTCACACATAACCTGTTAGGCCATTAGAGCTAGGAATGCAGAGCGTGCCATAAACCGTCTATTCCACATGTAACAATTCATAAAATTCAACAGGAACTGGCCACATTAATATTAGGTATATATTTGGATAGATAATATCATGCCGAACAAAACAAGGTCCTACATGACTATGTTGGCACATAGGAAAGGGAAGAAAGCAGTCTCTTCCCTCCTGGGTGACAAAGGTACTCTGTGTTTGGTATCCCTGGGTTTGAAATATAATTCTGAATATTAATCAGCCAGTTGCTAGAATACAACCTGCACATATTGGAGGTTATTAATATTAGTATGAAACTGTAGTAGGGACTTGGTCATAAACTTGGTGACCTCCTAGCACCCATCCCCTAAACTGGGTGATTGGTCATTTGTTCTCAGGTGACACCCCTTTAATATCATAGAAAAGGACTGACAGGCCTGGAGAAGGGAGCTCTCGTTTAACATCAATCAAGAAACATCTTAACGGACTTGAGAGCCAAGGCAACATTTTCGCTCGGACAATTGGACTCTGCTAAACCAGGACTTTGCAAGTATTCTGCCTTCTTAACTCCTTTATTTTATTTCTTTGCTGCCTTATTGTTCTCTTTATGTCTCTGTAATATCTTTTCTGTAAATATTTTAATTGCACCATTTTTTACCTTTTTAGTAATATATCCAATTTTGAAAAAGTGTTGAAACTCTCTCTAAAGCTTTTAATGCAAACTAAAGAATCCCTGTCTCTTAAAGAGTGCTACTGTATATAATAATCCTCTGAATATACCTGTCTGTGGTGACAGTGTGTGTTGCAGACACTTATGCTAATATTATAGTGCAATTGCTAGCATTTATGAGTTTCTGCCTTCTCTGTAAAAAGGCGGTGGTGGCAGTGTGAAGGGTTAATTGTGTAACTAACCTAGCCCAGTAACAATTGCTTTGAGGCTGCTGGCACATAGATTGTGGTCCCGCAAGTTGGAAAATCTTTGTGCAGAGCGCAGCTGAGAGTGGCATTGTTATGGAAGTGACAGCGCGGTATGAGATCAGCTGGTCCTTTGTCACGAGTTGGTGAGAAGGGCAGGGGTTGGGCACCGCGTTCTGTCACACTCTGTTGTGCCATTCATACTTAAAGGCACCCCAACACATGTTGCTAAAGGACATGGGCTGCAACATACCACAACACACAGTAATGCAAGAGATTTCCACTGTAAGTGTAAGCCTTTTATTTATCAAATACCAATATTTGCATCTTTCACTCCATGCCCTTGATGAAGTCTTTATGATGAAACCTGTAGGGCAGGTTTAGTGACACAACTTCTAGAGGCAGGGTTTGGACATATGCCTGGATACTGTTAGTGGCGTTGTCTCCCCAGGTAAATGCAGGACCGTTACCTCTGATGTTTTATCTATCACCAGTGCAATGTATGCTCTCTGCATGTATATTCTGAGCAAGAGTTAACATGCACCAATGAATGTGCACCTTCAGAACTCCTTTAAGTGGACTTTAATGCCAGGAGGTAGGACAGATTCTCTAACATGAGACCACTGTGGTCGGCTCTCACAGCAGTCACATGATCAGAGGATTATCCTGCTGGCTCCTGATTAGAAGCTGTGACTGAAGGCTGGCAGAAACAGTTCAGTTAGTGTGCTGGAAGCATGCAGGGAGTACATTCTGAGCAGAGAACCTAAAGCCAAGTGGATGCATACCTGCGACAACTGGGCGTTAAAGCCCATTTTCCTGTAGCATATGTGTTACACCATTGGCAAGGGATTAATAAAGACGAATGTGCTTTTGTAACTGTAGTGAAATCACTATGAATTTCTATATATTTTCTAAGCCTGAATCTCATACTGCCATTGAATAGTAAAAGGAGCACTCCCTTGACTTGCGTTCTATGGATCAGCCCATTGGAGTGACTAAAAGGAACATTTACACCTTTATATAATTTAGAAGTCTAGCAAAAAAAAGATGAGATTTGCTCCACTGGGGTTTCTTTGTCACTTTGCGACAGGGGAGTGGATTGGATCATCATATGCGACTTTCAAGCATTGAATGCACCAGTGTAAAAAAGTGCTCCTTAGCAATTCTTAGTTTTACGATTGTTCTGTGGTTAAAGTGGTTATAAAGTGAAAAGGTTTCTTTTACTTTAATGCATTTTCTGCATTAAGGTAAAAAAACCCTTTGAGTAGCTGTCCCTCTATCCCCTCTCCCTACTTTCCTGAGTTCTGTAACGACCCGGTGCTGTGCCTTTCTTCAGGTGTTCTCTAACCTCTCTCACAGGCTTGGCTAAGAGCAGCGTGAGCCATAGGAAGCAGGGAGAGTGGCTAAGCCACACTGTTTGTGTCTACAGACAGATACAGATGGGCTTGGGAGCACACTTGCACGTGTGTCCCCATAAAATGCTTCTTTCTATGGTGGCACACAAAGAGGAGGCAGAGCAGAGAGCAGCGGCAGGGGACCCCAGAAGAAGATGTAACTACAGAGCAGGAAGTCATAATATTTTTTTTATTTTAGCAAAATACAAAATTTGACTTTACAACCACTTTAAATCAACTCACAAAAGAGGTGTTTGCAATTGTGGCAGAAAGAACATAGATGCACATTTGCTATAAATCACACAAAACTGTTGGGGCGCAACACTGTCCCAAAGATTCTTGCTAACATTTTTGCATACAAATTGCTTTGGAATATGGCCTCCTTTGTTGTGACCATTCATTTATTTCAGTAATCTTCCCATAAGCTTACATTATACAGTATATGCATTTAACATTTGTTATGCAAGTTACTGTATTCACCTTTAACAGCCTGTTTCTAAAGATGTCACCATCTTGAATGTGGTATCAGCATGTCCAGTAGACTCCAAGCTATCACTCAAGTAAATCTCTACATTTTCGTGGAAGCTACATAAAATGTTATATAAGGCGAGGGGGTGACCGAACAGAAAGAGAAAGTAGACAATTCTAGAAGTAAGGAGGGTTATGATGAGCAAGAAAAGGAGAGATTGTGATGGAGAATTGACTTTACTGGAGTAACCAAATGTTTTAGCAAGCTCAAAGGCATATTGCACGTAAATAACAATCATTTATGTATAATAGTAATAATTTATGGAAAGGAAAAATGCGCAAGTAAGCAATTAGAATACATGGTTTTTATCTGCAAGTTTTTAGGTTGATGACAAGGTGTCTTTAAGAATATGTAAATACTTTAATGTCCATCATCTGGGAAAAGGTGCTATTTAAAACCCACTCAAAGTAAAAATAAGTGAACAGGTAAAAATGAGATTAAGCCTAACAGTAAAATCACACTCAAAGGAATGCAACCAAATCTGGGGAATGTCATATAAAGAAAGATATTTCTTTTCCCTTCTTTGTCTAGTCTTTCATGTATTTTTTCTTTACAAACAAAATAAAATATTATAGAAAAACTGACAGCATAAGTATGTCATATAAATGTGTTTGGCTGCTGCAAAGACTTAATTGCACTAAAAATGGGGCTTGTTCACACCATAGTGCAGTGACCTCAGTTTTTCTGCACAGGTTCTGCAAGGGCACAACATAATCAATAGTTCTCTATATGCCCTATTCATACCTCAACACCTGGTATCACATGCAGATTTTTTTTCTGCGCAGGAGTCTGCAAAATGTATAAAATTCATTGAAGAGTGCATGAAAACTAATGTAAACTGATGTATCTGCAAGTGAAATCTGCAAGTCAGTTTCTCTGCATGTTTTTTCTGCATGTATGGTGTGAACAAGCCCTTACAGAGGATGTTTAGTACCTGATGTTCATTTAACTGTCACTTTTGTCATTAATATTTAGTAGATATAGGAAATCTAATGCAAATATATTCTTGCAAAAAACAACTACAGATTCGTATTGCCTTTGTTTATATTTATGGAGCAGCAATTTTTCTGCTAATCACACTTTTTGGCATAGTCCTCAATCTACTTAAGCCCAATAGAGGGAAGCCAAGAATCAAAAGTTATCAGAAAATGTATTTACTTTGCACTTTAACAGTCCATTTACACATGCTCTTTTTGGCGCATCAATGTAGGTTCTGATGAGTTTGATCACTCACTTTCAGTAGCCCCTAATGGGGGCATCCATTGGTCAAAAAGTACCTGCCCTATTGAGAAGCTGTGTGCGCACATTGTGGTACCAATGAAAATGAATGGCAGGTCACCATAACTTGCTGTTTCTCCATGATAACATGTAATGTGCGCATTCAAGTGTGAATTCAACCTTAAGCTGGTCATACATGGATCTAAATTTTGCTGGTTCCGCAAGGTCTGGACAAATTTTGATTCTTCTATGGGCAATCTACTGATTGACAGGTTTTCCTTGCTCGATCAGCGCTGCAATGCTGATCCGTGTGTTCTGACAGAAGGGCAAGCCTACTCGCTGTCAGAATGCAATAGCTCAGAGGGAAGATTCTCCTATCCACCTCGAATGTGTGGATGGAGGAATTAGGTAATTTTTTTTCATTCTGCCAGCTGGTTGAACAAAACAAAAAACTGACCATACATGGATTGAAATTTGTCCGGTTCAACAGGGACCAACTGAGATTTGATCAATGTATGGGCAATCGATGTGGGTACAACCAGCCTGTCATATTTTCCTACTTGTAATTACTGCTGGCAGCTTTATCTTCTAACAGTAATCATTGTGTTCTGCCAGCCAGGAGGACTCCCCTCGTGATGGAAGGAAAGTAAATCGAATCATGTATGGAATACCTTACAGTCTACTTTGGCAGCTTAGCAGATCTAAATAAACTAGAAAAGCTACAATTTCTGGTGAAATTGTGTGAAGTGTTCTTGCCTCCACCAGTAGTCTACAACTGGAATGGGCGGAGTAACTGGGTGGAGTGGCTTGAGTAACTGTTGTGTGGTTGGAGTGGCTGGAGTAACTGAAAAGGTCAATGGGTGGCGTGACTTGCAAACAAATGGTCATATTGTGAAAACTATCAGGACTATGGCTTAGCCGTGGACATTTTTAATGGCAGCAGGGATAGCTGAACATTTTCATATAAGATTTGTGTAGGTGGGCTTGAAAATGAGGGAGTGATGGCAGTTTAGAAATCATAAAAGTAAAGTGCAGCGCTAAAGAAAACAAAAAACAAAATAAAATAAAAGCACATAAAGTCAATAAAAATAAGTCCGCAAAAATAAGAGGGAGGGGGGAAAGGGAAGGCCCTAGGCCAAAAAAAAGTCTCAAAAAAAGAAGGACGACTTCAAATGCCCATATACACTGATCAAAGATGTATATACTGCGGTAGAGATGGAGTTTGAAGATGTAGTCAGGGAACAGAGGTAGATGCAATCCCCGGATCAGTGAAGATCCCCAGATCAAGGAAGCAATCGTTCCACAAGACAGCAAGGAAGCAGTCACAGCTCCACCAAAGAGAAACACCACTCCTTCACTTCATATCAGCGGCATCTAGGAGGAGATACTCCTCATAAAAAGAAAAGCCCATGGTGAGGTACATTTAAAAAGCATTTATTAAATAAAACAGGATGCATCCAGAGAATATGTGAAAATGCACACCGCTAGTGAATAAACATGAAAACTAGCAATGGAGGCGGAACAGGACTAACCGTCCTGTCAGATGTAGTGGCCGCCGGAGCTCCCCAGTGCTCCGACGGCGTGGCGTCAAGGCGTGCGCAGGTTCCTCCTTACGCGTTACGTGCCAAGAACATCCTCAGAGGAAACCGGTTCTTTCCTCTGAGGATGTGCTTGGCACGTAACGCGTAAGGAGGAACCTGCGCACGCCTTGACGCCACGCCGTCGGAGCACTGGGGAGCTCCGGCGGCCACTACATCTGACAGGACGGTTAGTCCTGTTCCGCCTCCATTGCTAGTTTTCATGTTTATTCACTAGCGGTGTGCATTTTCACATATTCTCTGGATGCATCCTGTTTTATTTAATAAATGCTTTTTAAATGTACCTCACCATGGGCTTTTCTTTTTATGAGGAGTATCTCCTCCTAGATGCCGCTGATATGAAGTGAAGGAGTGGTGTTTCTCTTTGGTGGAGCTGTGACTGCTTCCTTGCTGTCTTGTGGAACGATTGCTTCCTTGATCTGGGGATCTTCACTGATCCGGGGATTGCATCTACCTCTGTTCCCTGACTACATCTTCAAACTCCATCTCTACCGCAGTATATACATCTTTGATCAGTGTATATGGGCATTTGAAGTCGTCCTTCTTTTTTTGAGACTTTTTTTTGGCCTAGGGCCTTCCCTTTCCCCCCTCCCTCTTATTTTTGCGGACTTATTTTTATTGACTTTATGTGCTTTTATTTTATTTTGTTTTTTGTTTTCTTTAGCGCTGCACTTTACTTTTATATTTATGTGAGGAATCTTTTGGTTGTCCTATGTGTTTCAGCTGCTCGTCCTTTAAAGCGCTCACTTTTTTTCTTTGATTTACAAGTTTAGAAATCATGTCCTGATTTTTCAGCTCACACTCTAGCTTTTGTCAGCTCCCACTCTAGTTTTGAACATTCCGCCATTCATTCCTATGGGACCAATTTCACCACAAAAACGTTGATATTTTGTGAACCATTCGGCGAAACATTCCACAAAGTATGGCACACCAATCGGGAACAATCCGCACGTTTCGGTATATTACTGTCTATGTAGTGTAAAAACTGTGGGAGGAGTTAGGGTGGTAAATTTGGCTATAATAATAAGAATATATATGTGAGATAACAGTAAGTGTTCTTGCCATGCAAGAACACTTAATTAAAGAAAGCCGTTTCATTTTGATTTACAGCAGCCTGTGAGACTGTACGGCAGGAAAAAAAGGGTGGAACAGAAGGTGGGAGCTAAGTAGGCACTGTGAACGAAAGTTTTTAAATCCATATGAAAAAGTATTATAAATTATATGATGTCACTTTAGCCAGAGCAACATTTGAAAATATATATTCAGACATATTTACTACTAAATATCATCTCACCTCTACGAAATAAGTTCTTTTTAATAGATCTTTTTTGTTTACTAGAAATGATCTGGTGTATGTTGCTGTCAAAAGATGCTGGTAGTTTGCAATAATAATAACAGTGAAGTAGGATATCTACGCACAGCCAGTTTCCTGTGAAAGATACAGGAAAATGGGCTGATTTCCTGGTTGGTCTACAGAAGATTTTGGACACAAAGTTCTTTGAACATCTGCACATGTGCTCCACTGGTTCCAGGGTCACACAGCGGACACTGTCAGTGATGTCTGAAATAATGAACAGGTCACAAACAAAAACACAACAGTGACATGGGCTTCCAAACAGCTGTTTCACACCTGAATGGTTTTGTCCTTGATGGAATGGTAAACAATGACACAGAAAATTCACATTTTATCAGTTGCTCCTTTTGCTATGATGACCAAAGACTAGTGGCATATTATTATTGTATGTTGTTCCTTCCTCAGTGCTCTGATGAAAACATACAGATGTCATTGTTTTAAGTGACACTCAAAGTGCAACTGTATAACGCAGATTTTTAAGAAATGCAGACTAATCATTTCTAAAGGATGCAGCTGCTATTCCAACCAATCAGATTAAGTTGAAAGGATTTTTAAACAGGACCGAATAGTAATCTGATGGGTAACTATAGGCAATGCTACTTACATTTATAGTAGTTTTCAATACAGATCAGCGATTCTTACGTGTAATTCTAAAAGGGCAGATTTGCGTTTTTGTCTACCATGGTTGAACAAAACATAAAAAAACCTTCCAGCTAACGTGAAGGATCAACATATCAATTTTACTTACACACTGATGTCACACTGTAGTCAGCAGTAGCAGGGCGGCTACCACATCGAGTAGGAGGTCTTGATGTTGAATTTAAAGATGCTTTCTGAATTCTAAAGTTGCTTGATGGACTCAAGGGTAAGACTTCGCTCTCTGGCCTAAAAAAAAAAAAAAAAAAAAAGCATGGGGAAAATAAATAAGTAAAAGCAGCAAACGGCTTTCATGGAAAGATGAAGCCCCAAACATGACTGTAGTGCATAGTGTACTGACTGTTGTATTCACCCTTCTGAGTCACTTAACTTAACATTATTATGCAGCAGTTTTTGCAACATATCAAATCTGTACTTATTCTAGGCCAGAACTCAGGAAGATGGGCCAGTATCATAGTTGAGCATCTAACAACTTCACAAGAAGGTCAGCAATGGCAACCTAGTGAGTTACTTTAAATGTATACAATACATTAGATTTCCATAGTGGCCAACAAGATTTTATTTTCCCAGGAAATGAAACATGATTGGTTGCTACAGCCATTCACGCTACCTTTGTTCCAGCACCAGAGTGGTTAAAATTTCTATTTTTAGCGTTAACGTCACATATGTCTGTTACACGCTGCTTGTTGTCTGTAGAGAGTGGTATAGAAATACACTGAATATAAATGTATAAGGTTTAATGTAATTTTAATATAAATACATTAGGAATATATTAGCAAAATAGATCAAGTAATAAAGGGGTATAAAACTCCAAATGAGGCCCTTCTAAGAAACGGGATACAGGAGGAAAAGGTAGACACTGCTCAAACAAACCTACCACCTGTGGAAACAAAGACATAGTAGGTAGAAGAATAGCAGTGGTTGGTGTTAAAGTGTATTTTCACTTTAGAAGCCAAACAACACAACCATATGTTTGGTCTTTGCTCCTAATCACACTAAAGACCTAAAAAGCACCTCTTACCTTTTAGGTGTTACTTAGGAGAAGGTGTCTTGGCTGACTGCAAGCATTTCTCAACAATTTAATTGTGAGTCTGTCCCAATAGAAAGTCTGAGGAAAGGATGAGCTCCCTCTCATTAACAAACAGGTAGAGAAGCCCAGCCTCTACATTCTAAAAATCTATTAGGAATGTTAATGATCAAATCTACTTTAGAACTGAAGAAGTGAAATCAGCCAGCACAAGTACAGGTAGAGTTAATTATGGCAAACACAGCCCCCTCATAAACAAAGGGGCTAAAAAAAGTGAAAATACACTATATATCTACAGTATGTCCTAACTTTGTTTTTCATTCTCGATTGACAGTTGCAGAATGGTTTAAAATGTCATCATTGTTTTTGAAAAAATATCTGCGTCTCATTGGGGAGATTTCTCTTTGGTTCCTGGTCTGTGTACACAGTTGGCAGTGATAAGAAATTTATCAAACAGAAAGAAATCATCTCTTAGCACTGGAGCAAAATAACTCCATTGAAAGATACCTACTCTATTCCTGTTATGGTGGCAACTCAAAATTTTAGCTTTTCTCTAGCTTTCTTTCCTGCTGACCGAGAGAGTGAATCCCCCTAGTGAGGACACAGACAAAAACCTGATAGGCATTCCAATGCTTCCATATTCTATCCAAAATTTAAAAAAATATATATCTTTTTTGGACACTGTCTTTAGATACACTTTAAAGAGACACTGCCACCTCGCTCAGGGAAGGGTTACAGTGCTGGGGTCTAACAGTCAATTGCTAGGCATAAGCAATGTCATATGACAGAGGGAGTGATACCACCATCCTCCTAACACCAACACTGGAGATTTTAGTACTGAGGAGCACCAGTTAGGTGAGAATTAGTGGATCAGGGGACCCTTGACACCTGAAAGGGCAAAGTAACAGTCCCTCTTTAATAAAAATAGCTTACTCAGCAGAGACTGAACCAAGGTGAAAGGAAAATGGATAAACAATTCGTAAGAGGTACATACATTGTATACACAGCTCGATGACGGCTGGGGGTGACCGGTCTTTGTAATGGTTCATCAACACTCTGTAGTATACCAGAAAACATTCTCTTTTTTACTTTAAGGGTATGAGTCATGATCTGCAATGTGAGATAAAATGAATTATGAATGCACTTTTTAAAAATGCACTTATAAAATGAAAGACATTTATATTCTGGTAAATACACTATATTGCCAAAAGTATACACCTCCAAATCATTGGATTCAGGTGTTCCAATAACCTCCATGGCCACAGGTGTATCAAATCAAGCACCTAGGCATGCAGATTGCTTCTACAAACATTTGTGAAAGAATAGGTCGCTCTCAGGAGCTTAGCAAATTCAAGCGTGGTACCGTGATAGGTTGCCACCTGTGCAATAAGTCCATCCGTGAAATTTCCTTGCTACTAAATATTTCACGGTCAACTGTTAGTGGTATTGTAACAAAGTGGAAGCGGCTGGGAACAACAACAATTCAGCCACGAAGTGGTAGGCCACGGGTCAGCGCACAGTGCTCAGAAGTTGTCAACTGTCTGCAGAAGCTAAAGACCTCCAAACTTCGTGTGGCTTTCAGATTAGCACAACAGTGTATAGAGAGCTTCATGAAATGGGTTTCCATGGCCGAGCAGCTGCCATCACCTTACATCACCAAGTGCAATGCAAAGCGTCGGATGCAGTGATGTAACGCACAAAGCCACTGGACTCTACAGCAATGGAGACGTGTTCTCTGGAGTGACGAATCACGCTTCTCTGTCTGGCAATCCAATGAAAGTGTCTGGGTTTGGCGGTTGCCAGGAGAATGGTACTTTCCTGATTGCTAAATAGAAATTATTTGGTGCTGTGCTAATAAATGAATATATCACATAATCAAGTAATAAAAAAAAACAAAAAAAACAAAAAAACTTCACAAAATCGAACATATAAAGTAGAATCTTCAAAAAAACAAGATAGAATAGAATGCACATGAAAAATCCAAAATAATGGATAACAGTGAAAATACCCCCTAAATGATAAATCTAAGGTGTAACCTAGGTACACCATTAATGATAAATAGGTGACTATAGATGACAATCCTTAGTAAGCATAAATGGTGCCAACATAAATGGTGATAATTCCACAAAATAGGATCCCACCACGACAGTGCTAAATATGCACTAAAATAGTGCTGTGATGTGAAAATATACCTTCAGGTATACTGCGTGCCAACTAATAGTGGCTATAAAAATATCAGAGTAAAGACACATATAGTGTACATAGTGAACATAAAAAACTATTAAAAAAGTGGTGAATGGTAAAAACCACAAAGCTGATATGACGCTATGCAGTTGCTGAATATTTGATCAGCCAAAACTCAAACAAAAATAGGAACTGGTATGATTAAAGTGAACCATATATCAATCACCCCTAATTGGGGATAATGTGAAAAAATGAGTGACTAAGTGACACTTATACAATGATGTATATGGTGGAAAATTATAAGCCACAAAGCCTATATAACGTAATCCTGTAGCTGGGAAATGTAAATAAGAGTATAAATAAGTGTGAACTAATTATTCGTGACCCAAAATTAGGGGCTAAATAATAGAATAAGTGACACAAACGTAAATCCGTGACACATAAAAGTAATAGATCAAAAAAAGGTCAAAAACCATATATAAATCATCCAACATATATAGTGAGTCTCATCCATTTATAACGATTCAACCTAACAATGGTGGACGTGTTCTATAGGCCTTAAATGGTGTTGTTGTATGAAAGATTATACATAGAAGGAGATCTGACACTGGGTGAAATGCCCCCTCACCTCCATGAAGCGGCCCCACAGGGTCAAAGCGCTTGTTCAAGCAATAACGCACCAACCGGGAACCCGGACCCCTCCTGAAGGTATAGGGTCCAACGATGGATCCATCCCCCTCACTGATGGATAACGGCACAGTAGGCAGGCTCTTCAAAAATATCCTAGGATCAGCCAATCCTCATACAGCCAGAGAAGATAAAAAGGAAGATGCAAGCATGTGGCTGCAGCAGGCCATGTGCTCTCATCTGCAGGTCAAAGGGCCTTTCCTGATTGCATTGTGCCTAGTGTAAATGTTGGTGGAGGGCGTATTATGCTGTGGGATTGTTTTTCAGGGGTTGGGCTTAGCTGCTTAGTTCCAGTGAAGGGGACTTTTAAGGCATCAGAATACCAAGATATTTTGGATAATTTCATGCTCCCAACTTGTGGGAACAGTTTGGGGATGGCCCTTCCTGTGCCAACATGACTGTGCACCAGTGCACAAAGCAAGGTCCATAAAGACATGGATGTGAGAGTTTGCGGTGGAGGAACTTGACTGGCTTGCAGAGTCCTGATCTCAACCTGACAGAACAACTTTGGGAAGAATTCAAGAGGAGGCTGCAAGTCAAGCCTTCTTGTCTGACATCAGTGTCTGACCTCACAAATGCGCTTCTGGAAGAATGGTCAAACATAGACCCAGAGACACACTCCTAAACCTTGTGGACAGCCTTCCCAGAAGAGTTGAAGCGGTTATAGCTGTAAAGGGTGGGCCAACTCAATATTGAACCCTATGGATGTGGATTAAAACTGGGATGCCATTAAAGTTCATGTGTGTGTAAAGGCAGGCGCCCCAATACTTTTGGCAATATAGTGTATGTAACTATGCTTTCAAATCTAACATCATCAATAAACAGTTTTGAATGGTTGTGGAGCCTTTATGCCTCACTTTGTTTATACAATTTCTGCTTTCTTTGCTGACCTCTTAGCACAAGCAAAGAAATGTAAATCAATCTGATGTATGAAAAAACAGGCATTTGACAGACATTGAGGAGGCGATGTGTCAACATACTCCCAGATATTCTGTTGTAAGTAGTTTTTCCCCAAAGGATTCCCCAACTTGAGGTTGAATTGCTTCATCCTTGTCCAAATTAGCTTCCAGGACATCTTCCTCCTCCTGAATAGAAAAAAAGGTGTTTACAGTATATTCTACACAGTGATAAATCACAGGTGATTAAAGTGTCAAATGTAGTGCTTGGTGTTAAACTAGGTTTTTAGATACTCACCAATTAGTAACAGGGAAAAGTAAGAATTACAGTTTGCTTATAACACAGTAAGTGGTTTGATCTTTACCTGGCAGTCAGTCAGGAATGATAAATGTGCAGTGGCAAAGTTCCTAGTCTAACAGAATTGTTGCTACAAATGTAAGTGACAAAGTAACCTGGTGCAGCGACAAACACAAAACAAACACATTTTCTTTTGTGCAACATTTCCCTTACAATGATTTATGTTGTACAAATGAAAAATGGCCATGTTTTTTTATTGCATTTTAATAAGGTGCTTTTTATTAACACCAACTTCTAAAACATTACAATGTAGAAAAACAGGCTACGTTTGCTGGTGTAGTTTTTAATTTTTTTTTCTTTTTCCAGACAATTAGACTTTTTTTTCACAGTGTTTGTTACTATGCACATTTTTGGCCCCTGAACAGTGGCACTTGTGTTTTCACCCTGAATTTCTTGTAATTACATAGCTAGGTAAAAAAAAAAAAAAAGGCGCATATCCATTTTCAGCCTGATCACTAGAACTTATACAACAGCAATACAGAGATGGCAAACAAGGAAGATAAGGATTCTTCATGCGGCATGATCAGAACCAGCTATGGACTTCACAGAAATGCTCCATTCCAGACCTAGTTGCATCCAAGGTGGTACATGTGGCCTACAGAGAATGTAAAGGTTGGAGACCTTTTCATTGCTCCTAGAGTAGGTGTGGAAAGGTGTTCAGGCATTTTAGAGTTCAGCTCAAGTTAGCATGTTACAGAAAGTAGGGGTAAGATTTTCAGGTATGTAAGGAACAGATAATTTTTTTTTTTTTAAAGTATGATTTGCAGCAAATCGCCACCAATAATGCATCAGCATTCATTTGCAGAAATACAATGGGAGACATTTATCAATTTGGTCGCACAGCAAGTGCTAAATAATAGCAATGAGACAGATTTAAAGTGGAATTAAGTTGTTAAAAAATAATTGCAACCAGGCAGGGTTTTTTTGCAGAAGAGTCATGCCATGTCTTTTCTGCAATAGATTGAACTTACCCACCTGCTCACAGTCTCCTTTGGATTGTACATTGTGTACATGGTGCATGGGTCATCCTGCATCAGCCAATCAAGGTGACCAAAGACCCAGAACTTGGAAAAAGCTGGGAAAAAAAATGTTGACGCCTGTGATGGACTTCACAGGCTTTGAATCGTTGGAGTGGAAGTATTGCAATTTGGTTACACTTTAATACAGGTTTATGAGTATTAGGCAGCTGCATGCATAAATTGCTCCCTCCTTAACTGTGTGTCTGTAGAGTGAATATCTTTCTCAATCCCCACTATCGATCCAATACTGCATCTGCTCCGGGCTGGCTCTAAGACTGAGAACTGAGTGATCAAACACTGCTGATCACTCAATTCTCCCCTCTGCTCTGAGCAAAGAGCGGTAATTGCCAGTCAATGGCAATCTGCTCTGCCCCGCCAGCACTTACTGAAGCACTAAGCAGTGTAGAGGGCAAAGCAGGGATGAGAAACTTAGAGATGGTTTAGTAAAAGAAGCACATTTTGCACACATTACACATAGGCAGACATTTAACCCTCTGATCACCCTAGAGGTTAACCCCTTCCAAGCCAGTGTCATTAGTACAGTGACAGTGTATAGTATTATCACTGAGCACTGTATTGATGTCACTGGTGATGTCAGTGTCAGCTAGTTTCAGAGTGACCGCCACTCTCCTGCAGTCCCATTAGAAGCTGCTAATCACCGCCATTAGTAGTATAAAAAAAAACAAAAAAAAAAAACAGTATATATACACCACAGTTTGTAGGAGATTTAACTTTCATGCAAACCAATCAATATACAAATTTGTTAATTAAAAATTATTCAAAGACATGTAGCAGAATACATTTTGGCCAAAATTTCTGAAAAAAATTGATTTTTTTTGTTACTGAGTATGTTTTATAGCAGAAAGAAAGAAATATTGTTTAAGTATTAATCTTTTTTTTTCCCGTTTATATCGTAAAAAAAAACAGTGGTGGTCAAATCCCACCAAAAGAAAGCTCTATTTGTGTAAAAAAAAATTATATAAATTTTGTATCGGTACTGTGTTGCATGACCGCACAATTACCAATTAAAGTAGCACAGTGCGGAATAGCAAAAAATGGCCTGGTCATCAAGGGGGTAAAACCTTCCAGAACTGAAGTCCTTAAAAGAGAACTCAAAGAATAAGATTACTTTAAATACTTACTTTGGGCCACATACAATGAAATGAATTATACAGATGCCACTTTCGAGTGGCTGATAGTGAATGTGTAATTTACTGTTATAGCCTATGCTACATATAGAAAAAGGTGTACTAAATAAGGAGAGCTGCTTTTTTCAAAAAATACAAGGCTTCCCTGATTTGCCTAGGTAGAGAAGCAGGCGGATTACATCACGACCTCAATAACACTCAGGTAATGTCATGCCCACTGAAACAGCAACCATTCTATACTTTGCTTAGATTTTCATATGAAAAGAATAACTGACAGTTTTGTATGACTTGGTTTTGGTATTCTATAAACAGGATAAACTACTGTGTGCAGCAAATGATAAAAGACATTAGGCTTCATCTCATAATCCCATGATTAAGTGCATGAGGCTTATGGCCTTCTTCCTTCGTGTAGATTATGCAGTTCCCTATTGTAATCAAGTATCCATATAATTTGTAGCAGGAGCACATTATCCATAATATAATCTCACTCCAACCGGCATGTTGGAAATTTGTGACTGATTTGACTATTTTTCATACTGTTTGCAGAGATATGCGTAGGTTCAGGCTACATTCATGCAAGTAGGATATAAGCATAGGCAACGGGAATGAATCATATTTAATGGTCAGACAATCAGCATTCACCTTTGTGTGTAGATGTGTTTACATTTAGTACTAAGATTAGAAGCAATTCACCTAAAGTCAGTGTAGTGGTTTTGCATATATTTTCTTTTGTTATTTATTAAGAATATATCATTTAACATATATTACATTTGTAGTCAGTTTAAATGTAAAATATTGTATAGAAATACTTTACAACTGGATTTCAGCAGCTGCTGAGAGCAAAACAACAGAGCCACCTTAATGCTACACCATTTTATTTACTACTGCGCTGGAAATATTCTATAAATTGGATATCAGATCACACACATAGCACAATGGATCTGCTATGCAGATATGCTATCGCCATATTGTATGCTCTAATAACAACCAATCAATGTTTACTTTCAGAAACATGCAGAAGGGATTCTGCAGCATACTGAATATTAGAAAATGTGTCTTTCAAGAATACAATGTATGTGGCAGTTAAACATTTCTGACTAAAATATGTGTAAAAGCATGTAATTGCAACTTCACCTGCATTCACAGTACATAGTTAGCCCAGTTGAAAAAAAGACGCAAGCCAATCTAGTTCAACCAATAAAAATGAAAGGAAAAAAAAAATGATAGTACAGTACAAAGTATAGTATAGTACCAAGTTCCATCATACAGTGTATCATTTAGGATAATAGTTCATAGACGTTCTATTATAATTATCTGATGAGTATGGGTATCCACTCCAAAATACAAACACTGGGCAAAAATCATTAAACTGTACTTAGGTTGCAATCAGGGAACAGTAGCTTTGAAATCTGAATAACCACAGTAATGTAATTTTGTTTTTCCAATGTATTCGGTTCATGAGTAAACCATTGCTCTATAAATGTTCCCGTTGCCACAACAGTGAGTCACAGTTATCTGGACATTCAATAAAGGGAGTTTTATATGTGCGATAAAATTCTGGAAAGCTCACCTCCTCCTCATCTGCCTCTTCCTCATCATCAGATTCTGCTGCTTCATCAAACTTCTCTTCTAATACAAAAAAACCCAGAAAATATCAGTCTTTTCAAGTACACTGTCTGCAGGCTGCTGATGAACTTTTTAATAAAAATTATTTAGATCCTTATTACCCAAAGTGAACAATGACTGATTGGTTGCAGTTTTTCTTTCAGGTAATGTAACAAGGGAGACTTTTCTATCAAATTGTATATAAAAATCTTATTTAAACAGAAATGTAGCCTAGTCATTGCCACAAAGAGGAAAACAGATTCAATTCCCCTGTACATAGTATTTTGGATAAAATAGCTATAGGCAGACAAGGTGAAATTCTTCTGAACTGACATGTTCTTCAACAGATAATTTAGGCAACAAAACTGAACTGTGGGCACAAAAACTCTCATTTAAATATACAGGGGTTAGACAAAAAAATGGAAACACTACATGATTTGCAGGTGTGAAGCGACAATATGCTTCACATTGAGAGTGAAAGCGCTGCACAAACTGTTGGCGCTATATAAACCCTGTATAATAATAAGTGATGAGTGATAAGACACCTAGCTAACAGGTGGGAAGCCTCACTTTCATCATTCACTGTATGCACTGCTAGCGATACAGAATGTCGTCAGAGATTACTGAGCTTCAAAGAGGGCAAATTGTTGATGCCACTTAGCTGGTGCCTCTATGACTGAAGTTGCCAATTTATATGCTGTGTTAAAAGGTAGAGAAATAAAAAGGTTATGATAGCATATACAGTTTCTGGGAAAATGTCGTCTGATAATTATAAGCATGGTCGACATGGTCAACTGACCAAAATAGTCAAAAAGGACATTGTGCAGGATTGTGACCCAGAAAAAGAAAACAACTGCTGCAAAATGACTGCAGAGCTCAATCTCAGTCTTCACGTCACCAACAATTTGCCCTCTTTGAAGCTCAGTAAGCTCTGATATGACTTGGTATTATCAGCAGCGCATGCAGTGAATGATGACAGTGAGGCTTCCCACCTGTTAGCTAGCTGTCTCATCTAACAGTGGAAGCAAAAGAATGTTATATCACTTCCACTAACATGTTGTCACTTGCTCACCTGCAAAGCATGTAGTGTTTCCATTTTTCTCTAACCCTGTATATCACTGAGCTGCACATAACTTGTGCAGCAGGCAGAGCAATGGGAAGGACACAACACGCTCATCCACTACAGGTTGCCTGCAGAAAAGTACAGGAGTGGGAAGGAGACAAGACTAGTCACCCACCCTGTACAAGCAGCAGTGACCGGTGTACAGAGGCACAAGTGTCGCGCTGGATTGCTCAAAAATCCACAAGACATTCACAAAGCACATCAAGATTCAATTAAGAATACACAAGCTTCTTATTCAGTATTTAGACAATATTTGCTTTTCCTGGAGTTCAGCTTTAAAAAGGACTTTTGCACGATCAGCATGAGACAAACTCTATGACTAATTTACAAAAAAAGCATTTTGTGGGTTATTTTACACAAAATAGTTTTGATAAAACGTTTTTAAACAAGTATTATTTTTACACTGGACAATAAACTGTACTATACAACTTTCCAGCTTCAGCTATCACTGTGCCTCTAAAGAATTGTAAACAAACCTCATGTGATCACCATGACTGGCTGTCATGTTGACCACATGATCAGGAATCAGACAGCATGGTTCCTGTAGACCAGTGCACACCAGTTCCAAACTAAAACGCAAATTAACAGGAAACTGTGCCTGAAAATGTTGAACTACATCATTTTTACAAAACAGCCAATCACCAGCTGAAAAAATGGTACCAAGATCACAGCTGCAGCTATTATCTTGTAATAACCACTTGCTGACAGGGCATTTCTATACATACATGAATCAGCAAATCGTTAAATACCTAGTTTTTATGTATAGTTTGTAATTACATTATATACATAGGATAACCCATATTTGCTCAGTACATATACAGGCTGTGCTTTCACAAAGTAAAACTACACAGTGGTTGTGCCTTATGCATACACTCTTCCTGATGCAAGTCTGTGAGCCAGGATCTGTCTGACTGAAAAAAACACTTCTCTGAGCTTATTGCCCATGCATGGCACTGTCTCTGTCCTGTGTGTCATGCTTGACACAGCCATACAGAGAAATATGGATGAAGCCATAGGAAAGAATAAGCCTCAGCATGCATACATAGAAAGCACAGAGTCCAAGTCAGGACTACTTTCAATCAATGACTTTGCACTGTACAGCAGTCGAACAGTGATCATCTCCAGAACAAGGCTTAAGGCTGTTTTTTTTTTTTTCACATGGGTTATACTAAAGGGGGTGGAAGGCAGCTGTAAATAAACTACTTTAGTAAAAGAAGTTGTCCTTTAGGCATGCATATAAAATATCAAGTTCACTTTATATATTAGCTTAGTACAATTTATGACTATCAAGATGCTTTTATTGTTGCTTCTGAACCTGTTTCATTACAATTTCATCACTTTAATCACAGTCAAAATCTGAGCAAGTGGTAACCAAAATTCAACCTCCAATCTTTTTATCTGCATTGCTCCTAATAAAAAAATTACTGTCTTTTGGTCAACACGACGATTATGGAGTCTGTTGAATTTCTAAAAAGATACGTCTCAGTGAAACCAATTAAACATATATTTTTCCTTGCTCAGCAACAATGTTTTACAAATTGATATTAGCCTGCATGCAGACACGGGCTGGATTGGTTGAAATTGAACTATCCTGTTACATCATAACAAGTCAGAAATAGCTTGCACAAGTACACTAACCTGAGTTGAGTTGTCTAATAATGAACTCAATTTGACGGTTCATATCTGTGTTCCCTTCCTTAATGAAACACCTCAGAATTTCTTGCATTCCCTGGAAGTTAAAGAGACAAAAGTGTTCTCTACGGCAGAATTGGAAAACATAACAATAATTACACTGATTAGATAAACGCAAAATAACTTAATACAGTAACCACATAGACCTTTCTTAACTAAAATCAGATTTTAATCTATGCCACTATTTCCTCCATGTAATAATGGCTTATAAGTATGCATACCCGACAGAAAGACATACAGTCAGGTCCATAAATATTGGGACATGGACACAATTCTAACATTTTTGGCTCTATACACCACCACAATGGATTTGAAATGAAATGAACAAGATGTGCTTTAACTGCAGACTGTCAGCTTTAATTTGAGGATATTTACATCCAAATCAGGTGAACGGTGTAGGAATGACAACAGTTTGCATATGTGCCTCCCACTTGTTAAGGGACAAAAAGTAATGGGACAATTGGCTTCTCAGCTGTTCCATGGCCAGGTGTGTGTTATTCCATCATTATCCCAATTACAATGAGCAGATAAAAGGTCCAGAGTTCATTTCAAGTGTGCTATTTGCATTTGGAATCTGTTGCTGTCAACTCTCAAGATGAGATCCAAAGAGCTGTCACTATCAGTGAAGCCATCATTAGGCTGAAAAAACAAAACAAACCCATCAGAGAGATAGCAAAAACATGAGGCGTGGCCAAAACAACTGTTTGGAACATTCTTAAAAAGAAGGAACGCACCGGTGAGCTCAGCAACACCAAAAGACCCGGAAGACCACGGAAAACAACTGTGGTGGATGACCGAAGAATTCTTTCCCTGGTGAAGAAAACACCCTTCACAACAGTTGGCCAGATCAAGAACACTCTCCAGGAGGTAGGTGTATGTGTGTCAAAGTCAACAATCAAGAGAAGACTTCACCAGAGTGAATACAGAGGGTTCACCACAAGATGGAAACCATTGGTGAGCCTCAAAAACAGGAAGGCCAGATTAGAGTTTGCCAAACGACATGTAAAAAAGCCTTCACAGTTCTGGAACAACATCCTATGGACAGATGAGACCGACATCAACTTGTACCCGAGTGATGGGAAGAGAAGAGTATGGAGAAGGAACTGCTCATGATCCGTCGCATACCACCTCATCAGTGAAGCATGGTGGTGTTAGTGTTATGGCGTGGGCATGTATGGCTGCCAATGGAACTGCTTCCCTTGTATTTATTGATGATGTGACTGCTGACAGAAGCAGTCGGATGAATTGTGAAGTGTTTCGGGAATATTATCTGCTCATATTCAGCCAAATGCTTCACAACTCATTGGACGCTTCACAGTGCAGATGGACAATGACCCAAAGCATACTGCAAAAGCCACCAAAGAAGTGGAAAAAAAGAAAAATTCTGGATTTATACCCTAGGGGCACTTGTCCCATCTGGACTAAACACAGAACTTAACTTTGGGGTGTTTTTGAAATAAATTCCCTTGAACTCTCTATATACCCTGAGCTATAATCTACATTGCGATACCTTATATATGAACTAAATATGGGCCTCTGTGGACAAAATATGAACCTAATTGTTCAATTTTTTCTACTCTTATTAGGTGGTGAGCATATAGAACAATAGGACTGATTTTGAAATCCTGGTAGCTGGACTTGGTTTTGATGTTTCCCTATGTGAAAGTGAAATATGCTAATAATAATCTCCTGTTTATCATTCTTTTGGAAGATGATTTGATCCATAGTAATTAGGCTCCTCTTCCACATCCAGCAATCATTTTAAAATTCAAGATATATGTTTTAATTCACTTTTGGATATTCCCAATGTAGTGATATTCTTTCAACACAAGATGGCGAGGTGGAGACTTTTTGGTATGCAATTAGTGCACCATATAAGGCAAAGGATTGAAGTCCCCTCCCAGTTCTGACGAAGTCTGCGGTGATTGGCGGACGAAACGCGTCAACGTATTGATGTCACTGCGCTCGGCGTCTTCACAGGGTGCGGCGCCCACGAGGCGGGAAGGAACGGCGATGTCACAGCTCCCTGTTAGGTAGGCCCAAGACCTTTTGAGAACTACCAGTGGGCTATTATCACAGCGGTTCGCAAACGGCAATCCCTCAGGGAAACATATCTTCCACCGGTGGCAAGTTATTTAAAAGCTTACGGCTGTTGAGATTTAAAGATGCCTACATGGTGTTCATAGGGCATGTTGTATGGGCCTAATTTACCCTGTATACTCGGGGAATTTTTTGGAAATCCTCTCAGGAGGAGAATCTACATATATATATATATATATATATATATATATATATATATATATATACATACACTATCCTATTCAGGTATCTTTTTGCTGTGACATAGCCACATCCTTATAAAACCGCAAATAACCTTCTCAAATTGAGCAATTTTTGGAAACCCTTTACTGGGTATATTAAATTCAGGTATCTACGGCCTGCTATATGCTATATACACACTATATGTGTTTGAAATCCACGCATCGTGTATACCTGGTCCCTCACCCCCATATGCATTTTTGGAAAAGCATCAAGGACCTGATCTTAGTTCAAGTCGACAGGAGTCTTCTTGATCCTCATTGATGGTAATATATCCACATCTCCATGTGTGTTTTGTTTTCGGGGTTACCTGATGCCCATGATCTACACATTTATTATCTTTTTCTATATATATCCTCAGAATCATTTGGTACTGTGGACCTTGTTCCATTTGGGGTGGCTATCCAGGAAGTCCCTACATTTGAGAGGCGGGTATGATAGTCTCACCTTTGAGAAGGTAACAGCAGTATCCATTGACTATTGTGGAGGGAGGCCTGGTAAATTTTGGATGTGATTTGGTTTCCATATTGCTAGATACATACCATGTATTTTTGTGTTCCAGCTTGTACATTCCAGGAGGTCCCTGACATATACTGGGAACACACCCACTGAATATACGGTTCACACAAATATTAAGCAGGAAACCTACGGAAATCCAGGATAACTATTCCATCATTACACTACTCTGCCTTATATGGTGCTCTGTTGGCTAAGATGACCCTAAATTGAAGACGCTAAGTGTTTTTAAACATGATTTTATTTTTTTCATATGTACACCGTGCTCATGTTTAACCTCCCCATGATCTATGTGATCAAATAAAGTATTGTTAAATTCATTTGAATTCATACTACTCCGCGTGGATCTTTTAGAAACCTTCTTTTTCAGATAGGCGTGTTCTTGTCACACTATCATATTGTTTAGTATGCTGTCCCCTGGGTTTATGTATCCACACTTGTATAAGTGAGTCGGAGATGTGCTTATGACATTAACAATTAGTGTCATTTTTGGTGGCTTGCTCTTGCTTTATTGTTGTGATATACTTCCTAAAAGGTTCTTATAACCTGTTCTGCCACCTTGGAGGTTTGGACTCAGTCTTAAACATCTGCATGGTGTACAGTGATTGCTGGATTATTGATATTTTTTGACTATATCTATATGATACTGTGTAACTCCCTCCCCTTTTGTGGAAGGAAAAATACCTAAGGAGGTAATGGCCTATCTGATCAATGAGGAGATGGATGCGGAAATTAGATCTGCATTTACTAAGAACTTAGACCCCCAAGGAGAGGGAAATGAGGGAGACATCAAGACCAAGTTTAAGCTACACAAGAAACTAACTACTAAATATTTGAATAGAAAGTGGGATATTACATCCCTTGAATCATATATAGAGAGAGGGATTGTTCCCAGGGGATTAAGAGAAAGGGTAATTCCAGCAGAACATCTTCACACCCCCAGATTTCTGGAAAGGTGGAAAGAGGTCTGTATAAAACATGGCATAGAGATTATGCGATTAATTGTGGAAGAAGAGAAGGTTCAACTAAATGAACTCTCTAATGAAATTAATGAGAGCGCAAAATCACTTGATCCTCTGAAGAATGATCCTGAGTTTGATAAACACAATGATTTCCTTAGAAAAGAGATAGAAAAAATACAAAAAAATCTGAAATTTACGAAACAACAAAAATTTAGAAGAGACTTAGAGGACTGGGAGAAAGGTGAGATATTTGATCTAACTAATAGTAGAGGAAGGAGTCGATCAAAACGTAAAAAACATTTTTCTAGAAATAATAGAGGATATTCATCAATGAGTGAGGATGATGATGAAAGTAATAAGAGATCTGTCAGTTTTTTAGAGGAAAAAACAGATGGCGAGAACCATGGAATACTAAAACAAACAAACAAACAAATGAATGGGACAAAGGAAGAAAGAAACACCCCAATTGCCCTCAAACCATCCAATCAAAATCGAACCAGAAGTCACAAGAGATAAAGACTAACCAAGAGGGGGGAACGAATGACCTTAAGGTAATAAATCTATCTAACTTTGTATTGAAAAAAAGACACTATGATTTACTGCGTATAGGTCTAACTTTTTCTCCTACGGACAAAATGGACTTGTTTGAGGTCTATAAAGACTTAAACTTGTTTCTGAGAAAGATCCTTTTAAGAATTCCATATGTATCTAGAGAAGAACAAAATCCCTGTGATCTGAATTCAGAGAGGGAACAACAGGCATTAAGAGATCTCATTAGTCTCTTTGACGAGACTCCCACAGACAGTGAATTTGGGGAGGGAGATGTTTCTAACAAGTGGAAAAGACATACTAGACTTAAAACTCCTTCCAGAAGAATGCCTAATATCAGGGAAAATAAATGGCTAAGTACTTTTTTAGATCTAGTACATGATGACCTTGGAAAAATAGACTGGACAATGAGGAATGCTGATAACCTCACTAGGGGTGAAAGAATAGCCCTTAGGGAACTTAGAAATGCTAAAAACATTGTGATTAAAAAGAGTGATAAAAGGGGGGAATGTAGTACTACTAGAGAGTGTGGAATATGAGAAGGAGGTGCTTAGACAGCTGAGGAGTCTGGATACATATCGCAAACTACATAATAACCCGTTCCCAAAACTTGTGGTTGATCTAAATAAAAAAGTGGGATTGGCACGTGAAGCAAACCTATTAACCAAACGGGAATGTGATATGCTGACAGTTGATACATATAATATCCCCACCTTCTACGTAATCCCAAAAATACATAAAAATCCCTCTCAACCACCGGGACGCCCTATAGTATCTGCTATTGGTGGCCCTTTGGAACCAATAGGTAAATTTGTAGACGACTTGATCAAGGATTTGGTCTTGGAGCTCAAATCTTATGTAAGAGATACGGGGGATGTACTTAAAAAGATTCTAAATGTAAAAGTACCAGAAGGTGCACTCCTGGTGGGCATCGATGTGGAATCACTGTATACCTCCATCCCACACGTTTGGGGACAGAAAGCGGTGGCCCATTTTCTCGAGATATATTTTCCTGAAATGGAGGCCCAAAATGAATTTATATTGGATTTGCTTGAGTTTATGTTGACCCATAACTGTTTTCAGTTTCTGGGCTTCTTCTATCAGCAAATATGTGGTACCTCCATGGGAGCACCTTGGGCCCCGGCATTCGCATGTCTACATCTAGGTCTGTGGGAAGAGGAGCTAGTATATCCCTCCACTCCCTATAAACAATATGCAATAACCTGGTTGCGATATATTGATGATGTCCTAATGGTATGGGATGGAGGTATGGATGAGCTTAAAAGCTTTATGGAATTTTTGAACAAGAATGATAGAAATATCAAACTTACTTATACAGTGGATAGAGAGGTGATAACGTTTTTGGATTTGTCAATCTCTGTCCACGAAAATGAACTGGTCACTAAAACATTTAGAAAGGAAACAGCGGCCAATACACTTCTACATGCTAATAGCTACCATCCAAGGAGTCTAAAACAGGGAATCCCTATTGGTCAGTTCCAGAGAATAAAAAGAAACTGCACAGAAGAATTAGAATATAGACATGAATCTATCCAGCTCTACAAAAGGTTCAGAGAGAGGGGCTATTCACATAGAACCCTAAGAAGAGCAAAAAGAAGAGCCCTCGGTAAATCAAGAGAGGAACTAATTAATAAATCAAAACCAAAGGCAGCTGCGAATACTGAAAACCAACCGGTAAGATTCATAACTAAATTCGGACAACAATGGGATGAAGTCAAGAAGGCCCTGGACTCCCATTGGCATTTACTAATTCAAAATCCGCAGATAGCGAAAGTGGTAGGAGAGAGCCCCCATATGGTGGCAAAACGAACTCGGAATCTAAATGATATATTAGTACAATCAGAATTTCAGAGGGTACCACAGAGAAACTGGCTAACTAGGAAGACTGGTGTATATGGTATGTTTCCATGTGGTCATTGTCAGATTTGTCCATTTGTACATAAGTCTAATCAGTTCTTCAACAATGATAACTCTAGGATATTTCAAATACGAAGCTTCATTAACTGTTCTAGTAGTAAAGTGATATACATGATAGAATGCCCATGTAAAAAGATATATATAGGTAAAACCAAAAGAAGCCTTAGGACTAGGATTGGTGAACATCTGAGAGACATTAGAAATGAAAATAGGAATGTAAGAAAGGGAGAAAAAGTGAACCCATTGGCGCAACACTTTAAAGAAGTACACGGGGGCAAAACAGATGGTCTAAAAGTAAAAGGGATCTTTCTGCTGAATATTTCGGCTCGTCGGGGTGATTTTGATAAAGTCCTCCTACAAAAAGAAAAATTCTGGATTTATACCCTAGGGGCACTTGTCCCATCTGGACTAAACACAGAACTTAACTTTGGGGTGTTTTTGAAATAAATTCCCTTGAACTCTCTATATACCCTGAGCTATAATCTACATTGCGATACCTTATATATGAACTAAATATGGGCCTCTGTGGACAAAATATGAACCTAATTGTTCAATTTTTTCTACTCTTATTAGGTGGTGAGCATATAGAACAATAGGACTGATTTTGAAATCCTGGTAGCTGGACTTGGTTTTGATGTTTCCCTATGTGAAAGTGAAATATGCTAATAATAATCTCCTGTTTATCATTCTTTTGGAAGATGATTTGATCCATAGTAATTAGGCTCCTCTTCCACATCCAGCAATCATTTTAAAATTCAAGATATATGTTTTAATTCACTTTTGGATATTCCCAATGTAGTGATATTCTTTCAACACAAGATGGCGAGGTGGAGACTTTTTGGTATGCAATTAGTGCACCATATAAGGCAAAGAATTGAAGTCCCCTCCCAGTTCTGACGAAGTCTGCGGTGATTGGCGGACGAAACGCGTCAACGTATTGACGTCACTACGCTCGGCGTCTTCACAGGGTGCGGCGCCCACGAGGCGGGAAGGAACGGCGATGTCACAGCTCCCTGTTAGGTAGGCCCAAGACCTTTTGAGAACTACCAGTGGGCTATTATCACAGCGGTTCGCAAACGGCAATCCCTCAGGGAAACATATATTCCACCGGTGGCAAGTTATTTAAAAGCTTACGGCTGTTGAGATTTACAGAGCCTACATGGTGTTCATAGGGCATGTTGTATGGGCCTAATTTACCCTGTATACTCGGGGAATTTTTTGGAAATCCTCTCAGGAGGAGAATCTACATATATATATATATATATATATATATATATATATATATACGCTATCCTATTCAGGTATCTTTTTGCTGTGACATAGCCACATCCTTATAAAACCGCAAATAACCTTCTCAAATTGAGCAATTTTTGGAAACTCTTTACTGGGTATATTAAATTCAGGTATCTACGGCCTGCTATATGCTATATACACACTATATGTGTTTGAAATCCACGCATCGTGTATACCTGGTCCCTCACCCCCATATGCATTTTTGGAAAAGCATCAAGGACCTGATCTTAGTTCAAGTCGACAGGAGTCTTCTTGATCCTCATTGATGGTAATATATCCACATCTCCATGTGTGTTTTGTTTTCGGGGTTACCTGATGCCCATGATCTACACATTTATTATCTTTTTCTATATATATCCTCAGAATCATTTGGTACTGTGGACCTTGTTCCATTTGGGGTGGCTATCCAGGAAGTCCCTACATTTGAGAGGCGGGTATGATAGTCTCACCTTTGAGAAGGTAACAGCAGTATCCATTGACTATTGTGGAGGGAGGCCTGGTAAATTTTGGATGTGATTTGGTTTCCATATTGCTAGATACATACCATGTATTTTTGTGTTCCAGCTTGTACATTCCAGGAGGTCCCTGACATATACTGGGAACACACCCACTGAATATACGGTTCACACAAATATTAAGCAGGAAACCTACGGAAATCCAGGATAACTATTCCATCATTACACTACTCTGCCTTATATGGTGCTCTGTTGGCTAAGATGACCCTAAATTGAAGACGCTAAGTGTTTTTAAACATGATTTTATTTTTTTCATATGTACACCGTGCTCATGTTTAACCTCCCCATGATCTATGTGATCAAATAAAGTATTGTTAAATTCATTTGTATTCATACTACTCCGCGTGGATCTTTTAGAAACCTTCTTTTTCAGATAGGCGTGTTCTTGTCACACTATCATATTGTTTAGTATGCTGTCCCCTGGGTTTATGTATCCACACTTGTATAAGTGAGTCGGAGATGTGCTTATGACATTAACAATTAGTGTCATTTTTGGTGGCTTGCTCTTGCTTTATTGTTGTGAGGAACTGAAGACAGTTGCAGTAGAGGCCTGGCAGAGCATCACCAGGGATGAAACCCAGCGTCTGGTGATGTCTATGCGTTCCACACTTCAGGCTGTCATTGACTGCAAAGGATTTGCAACCAAGTATTAAAAAGTGAAAGTTTGATTTATGATTATTATTCTGTCCCATTACTTTTGGTCCCTTAACAAGTGGGAGGCACCTATGCAAACTGTTGTCATTCCTACACCGTTCACCTAATTTGGATGTAAATACCCTCAAATTAAAGCTGACAGTCTGCAGTTAAAGCACATCTTGTTCGTTTCATTTCAAATCCATTGTGGTGGTGTATAGAGCCAAAAATGTTAGAATTGTGTCCATGTCCCAATATTTATGGACCTGACTGTATCTCTGTGGTAAAAAAGAAATTAATGATCATTTATTCAGACCATATTCTTGGCAAATTTATTAGAAGATGGGAGATTTCAACCGCAGCAATCTGCCACCCAAAGTTTTAAACTTTTCCCTTTTTTTTAATAAAAATTCAAATAATTGTAACTGGTATAGAATCAGTTGAAAATGACTCTGACTCACAATGCAATGATCTACAGTAAGTCACTTCACATTACATTACATTTTTGAAACTTCTGTTGCAAAAAAACAAGGAAATATATGAAATCACGTGGAGATAGTACTGTGGTTAAAATCAGATGGAAAGCTCAAAAACTACCAAGAAATCTGTGTGCCCAGAGACAGAGCTATTCCACAGAGAGCCAGAAAGTGAGTTTTGGAGTTAAGTGTGTTTATGTAGGATAGGGTGGCATGCAAATGATTCACCAGTGCAGGCAACATTTGTACAGCTAGGTGAATCTCAAAGAAAATAATCTGTAAATCAGGAATAAGCATTCGTAGGCAAACCGCTAAATCTTTTTTTACCAGCTGCAATAACATTATACAAATATACTGCTCAATATTTGTAAGCTCTCTCCTGTGGTGGCTTTTTAAGTCAGGCCTCAGGAAGTTTGTAAATGGCCTACACCTATAGCAAGGGTATTATCCAACCTTGGTGAAAGCTACACAGTTTGTTTTTATTTACAAGCACTGTATTGATAAAGGGGAACTATGTCTTTGAGTATTATTTAATTTGTCTGCGCTTAAAGTGATACTAAACAGAGAAGAGTTAATTGCCATAAATCATTCACATAAATACACTTTGTTGCCAAAAGTATTGGGACACCTGCCTTTACAAACACATGAACTATAATGGCATCCCAGTCTTAGTCTGTAGGGTTCAATATTGAGTTGGCCCAACCTTTGCAGCTATAACAGCTTCAACCCTTCTGAGAAGGCTGTCCCCAAGGTTTAGGAGTATGTCTATGGGAATGTTTGACCATTCTTCCAGAATCACATTTGTGAGGTCAGGCACCGATGTCGGACAAGAAGGCCTGGCTCACAATTTCCGCTCTAATTCGTCCCAAAGGTGTTCTATTGGGTTGAGGTCAGGACTCTGTGCGAGCCTGTCAAGTTCCTCCACCCCTAACTTGCTCATCCATGTTTTTACAGACCTTGCTTTGTGCACTGGTGCGCATTCATGTTGGAACAGGAAGGGGCCATCCCCAAACTGTTCCCACAAAGTTGGGAGCATGAAATTGTCCAAAATGTCTTGGTATGCTGATGCTTTAAAAGTTCCCTTCACTAGAACTAAGGGGCCAAGCCCAACCCCTGAAAAACAACCCCACAACATAATCCCCCCTCCACCAAACTTTACACTTGGCACAATGCAGTAAGGCAAGTACCGTTCTCCTGGCAACTATAAAAACACAGACACGTCCTTTGGATTGCCAGACAGAGAAGCATTATTCGTCACTCCAGAGAACACGTCACTGCTGCTCTAGACTCCAATGGCGGTGATGTAAGGCTTGGATGCAGCTGCTCGGCCAAAGAAACCCATTACATGAAGCTCTCTATGCACTGTTGTGCTAATCTGAAGGCCACATGAAGTTTGGAGGTCTTTAGCTGTGCGCTCCAGCATGCGCTGACCCCGCTCTATCATTTTATGTGGCCTATCACTTCATGGCTGAGATACTGTTGTTCCCAGCTGCTTCCACTTTGTTATAATACCACTAACAGTTGACCGTGGAATATTTAGTAGCAAGGAAATTTCACGGATGGACTTATTGCACAGGTGGCAACCTATCACGGCACCACGCTTGAATTCACTGAGCTCCTGAGAGCAACACATTCTTTCACAAATGTTTGTAGAAGCAGTCTGCATACCTAGGTGCCTGAGTTTATACACCTATGGCCATGGAGGTGATTGGAACACCTGAATCCAATGATTTGGAGGGGGGTCCCAATACATTTGGCAATATAGTGCATATCATACCACTGCATTTTGTTTTTTGTTTTTTTCAAATCCTCCAAGTACCGTATTCCTGCAGCACTCACATGATCTTTCCCTGTTATTTGGCATCTGCAGGAAAAGATCCTTGGAAGGGACTTTTATTACTCTTATCTATTACTTTTAGATTACTGATGTAGGCTCTCTACAGCCCTAATTAGTCACATGACTAAAAAAACTGTTTCAGAGGAGCAATTAAAATTGAATTATAAATAAACTGCTTTACAGCCTCTTATAAATCTTTATTGAACATCAATGTGTATTTTTTGTGCATTAATATGGTGTAGGTGGAGTCAAACACGACTGACACTAGCTCACATTTTGTTCAGATGGCATCTATATCCAAGGCTCTTTTTTACTTTACAGGTAATAGCAATTACATTTGACATATTTATTACTGCTTTATATTTAAACTAAGATTTCTGTGAGTTTCTTAATGAATTCAATCAATCAGTATACTATATCCTGCCCCCCAAAGAGTTTAGCAATAGGAGGACATGGAGGAAGAACTGTGTATATGCTCACATGTGTGACTATACAGTCACGTGGGCTGCACAGATAAGAAACAGGAGGAAATAAAGAGCTTATAAGAGAACTGAAATATGAACAAGCTCAGTAGAGGACACCAGCTGGTCTGCACAATCTCAGACTTCAATGAGGACAGAGAGAAGATGGGAGGGACAGCTAAAGGAAGGAGTAACCAGGTATAATTTACTCTACACAAAACAAATGCTTTATTAGCTTTGTGAGTATGCACACAGGTTTGTGTAACCCCACTCAAACACGGTTATATAATTTACCAATGCAACATACAATGTTAAAAAATTAAGGGCATTTGGGCACAACAAACATAGCCTTTTCTATTGGAATCTTACCATCGCTCTTGCTTCCTCTCGTATCGAGTTAACAGCAAGGACACTATAGAGAGCTCCATTTACATAGGGACGAATCTGTAGGATGGTAGCAGAAATTGTGCAAGTTTACAACCTGTAAAATCTTTACTAGGACATACAGTTGTGCTCAAAAGTTTACATACCTAGCAGAAATTGTGAAATTTTGGCATTGATATTGAAAATATGACTGATCATGCCATAAAATGCTCTTTTATTGAAGGATGATGGTCATATGAAGCCATTTATTATCAAATAGTTGTTTGGCTCCTTTTTAAATCATAATGATAACAGAAATCCCCAAATGGCCATGATCAAATGTTTACATACCCTGGAATGTTTGGCCTTGGTACAGACACACAAGGTGACACACATGGGTTAAAATGCCAGTTAGAGGTTAATGTTCCATATCTGTGGCTTTTTAAATTGCAATTAATGTCTGTGTATAAAAATAGCCAATGAGTTTATTGGCTCTTACAAGGAAGCACTGACTAAGCTAGATACTGAGCCATGGGGATTAGAAAAGAGCTGTCAAAAGTCCTGCGTAACCAGGTAATGGAACTTTATAAAGATGGAAAAGGACATTTAAAGATATACAAAGCCTTGAATATGCCAATCAGTACTGTTAAATCACCTATTAAGAAGTGGAAAGTTCAGGGATCTCTTGATACCAAGCTAAGGTCAGGTAGACCAAGAAAGATTGCAGCTATAATTGACAGAAGAATTGTTCGGGATTCAAAGAAAAACCCACAGGCAACCTCCAAAGAAAAACAGGCTGCTCTGGAAAAAGATGGTGTGGTTGTTTTTAAGGAGTACAATACGGTGATACTTGAACAAAAATTAGCTGTTTGGTCGAGGTGCCAGAAAGAAGCTTTTACTGCACCAATGCCACAAAAAAGCCCAGTTACAATATGCCTGACAACACCTTGACATGCCTAACCAGGCCTTTTTGTGTCATTGATGCAGTAAAGGCTTCTTTCTGGCACCTTGACCATGCAGATAATTTTTGTTCAAGTGTCATCATATTTTGCTCCTTCAAAACCACCACACTGTCTTTTTCCAGAACAGCCTGTATTTTTCTTGTGGTTACCTATGGGTTTCCCTTTGTATCCCAAACAATTCTTCTGGCAGTTATGGCTGCAATCTTTCTTGGTCTACCTGACCTTGGCTTGGTATCAAGAGATCCGCGAACTTTCCACTTCCTAATAGGTGATTTAACAGTACTGATTGGCATATTCAAGGCTTTGGACATCTTTTTATGTCCTTTTCCATCTTTATAAAGCTCCATTACCTTGTTACGCAGGACTTTTGACAGCTCATTCGGATCCCCATGACTCAGTATCTAGCCTAGTCAGTGCTTCCACGTAAGAGCTAACAAACTCATTGACTATTTATACACTGACACTAATAGCAATTTAAAAATCCACAGATGTGGGACATTAACCTCTAATTGGCATTTTAACCCGTGTGTGTCACCTTGTGTGTCTGTACCAAGGCCAAACATTCCAGGGTATGTAAACTTTTGATCATGGCCATTTCGGGGATTTCTGTTATCATTATGATTTAAAAAAAGGAGCCAAACAACTATTTAATAAATGGCTTCATATGATCATCATCCTTCAATAAAAGCATTTTATGGCATGATCAGTCATATTTTCAATATCAATGCCAAAATTTCACAATTTCTGCCAGGGTATGTAAACTTTTGAGCACAACTGTATATATGAGACTGACAGAAAGATGTACTGTTGTATAGGCAAGCTGATACAATTCCTTTCTTACACAGTACTGGCCAAAAAGTGAACTAGATAATAAAGGAAACAGTTTTCCAAAGAAGATTCAATTTAATGCTAGTCATAGACATGATATAGCAGCTAGAAGATCTGACCTAAAAATTGCCTCTGTGCCCCCTCCCATGTCCTGATGTAACTCATCCTCCTGGTAGCGGCTGGGGAAGCCTTAGAGCCAGCAGCATGAGTAACGGCAGGGCCAGAGAGGGGCCCATCTGTTCCCCAGTTTTTTAATGTTGTCCCCCCTTCTTTAGGGCTTGGATGTAGAACTAGTTTGGGGAGTAGGGGTGTAGTTTGGAATGCCCTGAGGCTCAGTTCAGTGATTTTTTGAGGATGTTTCAGCTTCTCATTACGGTTCGATGATTTTACCTGACTGGCGGATACTGATATCTTTGGTTGAGGGGTCTCCTCCATCAATGTCTGAATCAGATGCTCGTGTTTTTTCCATTGGCCTTATACGAAGTCACTAATATCACCAACCAGTAAATGCTAATAATGTTCATGTCATATCTATGTAATATCATTGTAATGTGTTATGCACTTATGGTATGTTTTGGGCATACTTTTGTTTAATTTTAGAAATGGATACCTTGTCTCCCTGAGGAAGCGGGCTGTGTCTTATGAAACGAGTCGGAGTAATCAACAAAGGATCAATTTGTACAAGGATATGTCAATTTGCTGTATGTGTCATTAGGCCATTTTCTGTAGTATTTTCTGTCAATTTTATTTCAAGCATGGTATGCTTTTTTTAAAAGTAGTAGGTCTATATGTTACATTCCACCATTCTGGTGGCTGCTTTTTATTAAAGAAGTGGTTATTGTTACACCAATTTTTGATTTTTTCATTGTAAGGTGTGGTACTTTTAAAACCCCATTAACTTTTTTAGTTAGGGTTTCATTTGCAGTGTCTTACAAATAAGGGGTGTGGTACCAGTAAATCCTTCTAGCAAGGATCTCGAGACCTCTTAGGTTCCCATCTCTAACCATATCCCCATTAATTGTTGTATCTGTTTACCTGCAGTCTTCTCTTCTCTACATCGGTTCAAAGAGCACTTATATAAAGCTTGTTTGAGAGTTCAGAAAAAAGGAGACGGACAGGTAAAGTTACACACTGCAGAGCTCAGTGAGGAGAATTTAAAGGAATGGACACATCCTTCCACACTGCACAAAGGAACAGAGCTGAGGCTGTCCATCTGCTGGAGTTTCCCCCCTTCATGCTGCTAGCAGAGGAACAAGGCAGCAGACAGAAATGATGCTTAGTGCTCCACAATTAAACAAGTACACACTATAGATGGATATGCTTTGTTCATATTTCATGTCTGAGGTTTACAACCACTTTAACCGCCTCCCACCCACCATATAAGGTTATGACGGCGCAAGGTGGTTCTCTCGTTCTGGGAGGACGTCATATGACGTCATTTGGTCATATGACGTCCTCCCACTCTAAACACGGAGCGTGGCGATTGGTGGTGCGCAGTGTCCCTCGGACACAGTGGATCACCGATCAAGATGTTGGCTTGGTCATGTCATCAACTGTGTCCAATCACAGCTGATCGAATGTAAAATAGGGAAATGCCGTTTACCGGCATTTTTCTCCTCACGAGTTGTCACGCTGACAGCTCGAGAAGAGAGGAGAGCCGGTAATCACCATTCCTCGGAGGGGACATCTACACTCATCATCAGTGCACTGATGATCAGTGTAGCCCCAGCAGTGCCACCAGTCAGTGCCCATCAATGCCACCTGCCAGTGCCCATCAGTGCCTCATCAATGCCACCTATCAGTACCCATCTGAGCTGCCTTTCAGTGTCACCTATCAATGCCAGTCAGTGCCACCTATCAGTGTTGCTAATCAGTGCCACCTATCAGTGCCAGTCAGTGTTGCCTATCAGTGCGCATCAGTGCTACCTATCAGCGCCGCCTAACAGTGCCAGTCAGTTTCGCCTATCAGTGCCATATATGGGTGCTGCCTTTCAGTGCCCATCAGTGATGCCTGTCAATGCTCATCAGTGCCACCTACTAGTGTCTCCTCATCAGTGCCCATCAGTGCCCATCAGTGCCACCTATCAGTGCCCATCAGTCCAGCCTATCAGTGCCCATCACTGCAGCCTCATTAGCGCACATCAGTGAAGGACAAAAATCACTTATTTACAAAATTTTATAACAAAAACTAAGATAAAATGTTTTTTTTTTTTCAACATTTTCAGTTGTTTTTGGTTTGTTTAGCAAAAAAATAAAAAACCCAGAGGTGATTAAATACCACCAAAAGAAAGCTCTCTCTCAAAAAAATGATAAAAATTTCATATGGGTACAGTGCTGCATGACCGCGCAATTGTCATTCAAACTGCGACAGCACTGAAAGCTGAAAACTGGCCTGGGCAGGAAGGGGGTATAAGTGCCCTGTAGGCAAGTGGCTAAGTACGAATATCCATGAGGTAGTGACAGCGTCTCTTTAAAGTGTGTGTCAAGTGTTTTGCTTTAGTTTTGGATATATTGGAGAAGGATTAAAAGCCTTGTTGGGTTTTAGTGCTATCCAGGACTCCACTAGACAGATTTCCCCTCACTCTCTGTCCCGCTGACAAATTTGATCAGACAGAAAGTGAAAGGGTCTCTCTAGAAGCAGCACAGACAAATAAAAAGGCTTTTTGCGGAATAGAGCTAGAACCCATTAGAGTTTTATTCCTGCCTGTGTCCCTGTTGCAGATTTTTCTTTACTCTCCCGTCTGGTGAAACCATGCATCCACTGTGTCCTAGATCTTGTGAGTTATGAGCATTGGATGGAAATCTAATTGATTATTCCCTAGAATAATCTACATTTTTGTGTTCCCTAACAGGATATGCTATATGTATTATATACATATACACAAATATACATACATACTTTTTTGAGACAAGTACCTCATGGTTTTCATGACCAAGCAAGTCAGACAGCACTCTGAGAACATGGCTTGCATTTTTGGCACACGCATTCTTTCCTGTTTGTGACAAACATTATTGGAAAAAAAAAAAATCATAAGTAATATTTGCAGATTCACTAATAAATTACAGAAACAAAGATATTTATTTCCATAAATAATCTTCATGTAACATAGTTATTGTACAGCTGTACTATATAAACACACACACCCGCACTACGTAAGCAGAGGTTCATAAGCAAGGCCATAGAGTAAGTCACTGTGTAGTCAGACAGATGATCAGTGTCTTCCAGCTCCTGTACAAGCCAGTCGATGAGACCATCCTTTATCATTGCTGACTGCATAGGTCGCCTAGAAGAGGAAGCAACATTAGTAAAAATGAAAAGAGGAGCTACAGTATGTGTCAAAAAAATACTGTAACCCAACTGAATTTATAATGGCCACTTACCTACTCCCCAATACTCGGCATTATTTCCAAAAAAAAGTAAACCTAAAACATTTTACTAAAAGTTTGGCAAAAAGATTGCTTCTGATAGTTCAAAGGATAATGCAAAATAACCACATAGGTTTTGGCTCGAATAGGTAAGCATAAGATAACACGGCTAGGGATCTCAACATTATCCATATGGCCCTTACCATCCTCCTTTTGACCGACACTAAAAAAGTGTTTAATCAAGTAGATTGAATTTTTAGGAAGACTGTGTTGCAATACTTAAAGGTTGGAGGGAAACTAGGAAACTGGTTATAGGAATTATATTCTCATCCCTCTGCGACAGTGAAACTGAATGATGTCTATTTGAACAGAATTGATCTGCAAAACAGGACAAGACAGAGGGGCCCTCTACCTGCTTATTTTTATTATTATTTTGAAACTGTTATTGTGCTATGTTAGAGCTAACCCTAACATTACTTTCATGTCATTTCCATCTAATGAGCACAAAGTAGCAGGATACACCAGACTTACTATTTTTTGTCACTTACCTTGGTTACCACTTTTCCCAACCTTCTTGCTGAGCCTAGAAATGATGTTGAACTCTCCAACTTTAATATTTATAGCTTACTTTAGGGGTTTATTTTAAAGTCCCACGAAGAACCCAAAAAACATCATATCGCATTTCCTCTTCTGTTGGGCCCAACACCATATCACCTATCTAGGAATTTACCTACGTGTTCCATTAAGGAAATCTTTGCTGCAAACTTTCCACGCTCTTATCTAAAATGAAACAAGACCTCTGGAGATGGTCATCTGGTTCACTTTCTTGATTCGGGAGGATCAGTATCCAAATGAACATTCTTCCCACACTCCTTTAACTTCTCCAAACATTGCCTGACTTAGTACTGAAGATATTCCTCAAACAGACTCAGTGAGTTTTGTAATTTTCTTTGGGTACAGAAATCTCAGTGATGCCTTCCTGACACAACCTAGGGAAATGGGAGGGTTGGAATTCCCTGAACCCCTGAAATGCCACAAGGCTGTTTACATGGCTAGAGTCAAAGAATGGCGTACACATGGCCATAATAAGCAATGGGTTCAGCTAGAGTAAACAACATCTGAGTTGTCATGCAAGTGCCTACCTTGGCTTAGAGAGGAGGTTCCAAGACCTGTTTACTGCCATTCATTGATGGGTAGCACTATCAAACTTTTATTCTTAGTCAAGAGTTACAGTTTGAGTGATCTATCAGCTTCACTCATGACCCCGGTCATAGGACATCACAAACATCCCTCGGGAAACTCACACAAGGCTTTCCAGCCTTTTCTTGATAGCAGGTGGTTTTGCTTAAAACACTTAATGGGGCGCTCGTGAGCAGCGAACCAAGATGGCCATGCGGTGATGCCTTTGTGCAGGCACACCACCTCCTACAACTCCGGTGGTCCAGATGGGTGCAGAACAGCAATGAAGCAGGCCTCCGCTACCAAAGGAAACTCTCTTTAAAGCGGCACGCGACAAGCCTGATCTGTCCTTACAAGGGCACAAATACCAGCTCTTTGTCGATCTTGTTCCCTCTACCATGCAGAAAGCCGTTTACCTTGGTCCTGATGAATCACCACATAAAGTACACCTGGGGCTTCCCGTTCCACCTTACCTTTGCTTATCAAGGCCAGAGCCATGTCATTCATAACCTGAAGAAGGCCCAGGCGACTTTCTGAGGCACTTCACCTGATGTCCTTCCCCCCCCCTTCCCCTTGGGAAGCCTCCAACAGCCAGGTGCGGGCCTCAGGCTCCCAGCCTCCTTCCAAGCAATTGGATCGCCTATGGGAGCCAGTTGGCAGCCAGAAGCGTTTCCTCCGTAGCACCCCACCACTCTCAAGAACCCCTCACTCCAACCAAGGATGATTACGTTTAGTCTTTTGATTTGACTATAAATACAAAAAAAAACCCTGAACACAAAGTCTACCCTAGGTGTGGATGAACTCTCTTCCACACAAATAAGTCTACAAAAGGTTTATCTGAAAAAAAAAAATTACATATACAGTATGCCAGTGATTTTAAGCAAATGACAATACATCTTATTTAAATAAGTTATTTGTGGTCTGATTGTTAAACTTTCGTGTCATTTATAAGTTTTCCTTTTGTAAATTACTGACTAGACTGTGTACTGTTCTGCCTAAAATATTACACACACAAAAGGTAGAATAAAGTAAATGGCATTGAACAGTCATCCAGGTACAGCAATGAACAATTATGTGCTCTAAACATAAGAAAAATAACTAGCAAAACCTTATCATATTGCCATAGCTTTGTGTTACAACAGACCATTGTTAGCGTATTTGACTTTCTATATGATAAAAATGGTTACACAAAAAAAAAGAAACAAGAAAAGAATAAATTAGGCAGGCTAATGAATAGTTTAAAAGGGACAATGTGTCCTGGGGTCATCATTGCAACATAGATTTATCAACCCATAAGTATACTTTAATTCCCGGGTGACAGCCAGAGTTGCACTGCATACCCAACCAAACCTAATAAAAGCCTTAAAACAGCAGTAAATCACCTGCTGCTTTCATAATAACCCACAATTGCAGTTCCCGTCTATGCTGCCTCCTAACTCAGACAGCTAGTGGGGAAACCTGTAATAGTTGTAATACTTGGAGAATTCAGCCTGAGGTCCCAGACCATACAGGGAACGTAGATGCACTGCTTGCCATAATGCCAAGCTAGGTTGCAATGACAGAGAGAACAGCAGTAGGAATGAGTGACATAATATAATTTGTTCCATTTTTTGTGGTAACTATTCCTGTGATCTGTCAGGACTCACAAGCAGTGAATTGCCATATTTTGGCTGGACTCGGGTAACCTCATGTAAGTGAATGAAATTACTCCTATGGAGCTACAGCTGTATTAATCTGTAACTGACTGATTTTTCTGACCTACTACTTATCTTTTGCTCAGCCTGTAGCCACCTTCAATGCCCCTTGTTTGCTTACCAGATTAACTTAACAGTAATACTATTACTGCTTGCACTTTGGTATGCTTTACTTTGCTTCTATTTTCTGATGCTGTGAATCGATGTTTGTTCAACTGCAATATGAGTGGTCACCATTGGATTCTTTTGCTCTGGTTAACTCCCCATTGATGCACATCTACTTTGCCTTCTAATCATTAATGCTTTTTTTGAGCAGGAGAGTAATCCATTGTGCTTAAAACGTTTTGGTGACTAATTTATTTATAGCTGTTATGTCGGAGTCCAGACTCTGTGTTTTTATCCACTGACAACGTTGCCAATTTTTAATGTAAATTTTTATCTATATATAATACCATACTGATGTGATGTTTTTTCCATATATCTATAATTGTGTAACATCGCTAATAAAGAATTTTGATAGTAGTCATATTATTTGGGTGACATTTGGTATCTGCTTTTTTGGGGGCTTTCCCTACTTTTTTGTATCTGAATAAGGTGGGAATAACAGAGTCTAAAATGCCCATATGCATTCGGACATGGGTTTCAACAGTCATGTGGTTAAAAGAACTGAGAAGCGATGGGGGATGGAGGGGAGGAGCCTTGTCATGGCGGCGTAGGAGAGCACGGAGCGGGTGCTCTCCGAATCACCTACACCATCCCAGATGCCTGCACAAGAGTGACCCAGGGACTTACGCACGAGCGACAGCTCTAGAGCGGGTCCGGCGGCCCGGGAGTGGAGAGAGGAAGGTGTGCTGGGCGGCGGGGCTTGCTGCAGGAGGTCCGGACTGACGTGCGGGGCTGCTGGAAGAGCGGGGAGTCACGGAGCAGACACGTGGGAAACCGCAGAGCACTACTGGGAAGGGGAGAAAGCCAGCCGGCATCTGAAGTGAGAGTGAGGACGCCAGCTCGCTCCCCCCTCGCTCCCCCCTTGCAACATACAGGAGAAGCCACTTGTTTAATGGATGACCTGCTCCCCGTGTGTGTTAAGTTTATACACAGGGGAGTAGGGTCTGAGGAAGAAGACCCAGAGGAGTCCCCCTGAAGAGAGCAGTGGGAAGCTGAAGCTAGCAGCTGGTGGCTCGTGGCTGCCTCACCAGAAGAAAAGCAACCAGAGGGTGAGTGTGAGCAGCACGACCTAGCAAACTGTGATTATATGGTTACTGTATGTTTAAAGAGGGGTAGACTCCCTGGGGAAGATTGAGTATAAGAGGAACTAGCAGCCCTGGAAGAAGAAGGAGAGCATAGTGGGAAAGTGGAAAATAAGTACGTGTTGAAATCTAGATACCTGGTCTGTAGCTGTTAAACCAAGGTGGTTCCTGTATTTAACTGAATAAAACCCACAGAAGAGATGAAGAATAAAAACGTTAAAAGTAGTGGGCTAAAGGGGTCCCAAGTAGGCACGATAAAAAAATATACGTCTCAAGGTAATGTGACGCCAGAAAGATCTCAAGATATCGGTGATAAAAGTGAGCTGGAAACGAGCTTGGAAGCTAGCCCGAGACTCTCCCTGGGAATAAAGCATAATAGCCAACAAATATCAGAGAATGTGGAGAGGAAATATCTGAAAGTGAACTACAAGTACCAAATAAGAAAAAGATGGCAGATATGTTCAAAAGTCTAGAAAAAACAATAAAACAAGAACTGACAATCATACAGAGTGATTTAGGGCAGTTGCTATTGCGGATGGAGGAGACAGGAAAGAATTAAAAATCACGCCCAATCTATCTCTGGTTTAGAAAAAAGGACAAAAGATATTAAGAAAGAGCAAAAAAGACTGCTGTATAGGATGGAAGTACAGGAAAACAGGGAGAGAAGGAAGAACTTTAGGGTAAAAGGTATCCCGGAGTCCGTGAAGGGAGAGGAAGTGAGAGACTTTATCTGTAAATTCCTAAACTCCATAAGAGATAGACCAGAAACAGAACAGGTGAATCTGGAAGAGGTTTTTAGAATTGGAAGGATTCAACATGGAAATGGAGAAAAGAAATCCAGAGACATAATTGTCCAATTCCAAAAGATGTGTGATAAAGAAGAGATATGGAGAAAGATTAAGGGAAGATCAAATATTAAATATGGAGAAATAAATATACAGATATTTGCAGATTTGACAACAGAGACACTTAGGAGAAGAAGATCTCTGAAACCCCTATTAGAGCAAATGAAAAAACAAAATGTGCACTATAGATGGGGTATTCCTGAGTGTCTAATCGGATGGAAGAATGGAGTTACAGCCTACTTGAGATTTCCTGAGGATTTAAGAGACTTTTGTGATAGACTTGATTTGCAAATTATAGAAATCTCTGGTTGGGAGGAGGAGGTAGGAGATAGTGGGGCCAGAGTAAAGGAAGACTGGCAGTTAATTGGGAGAGGGAGATAGAGGAGGATTTTTTTTTTTTTTCCTTTCTCCCTACTTCCTGTTCGCTCGAATGAAGTACATCTTAGTGGAATCATCTTGAGTTTATGAAATAGACAAGGGGCATCTGGGGGGGTGGGAGGGGCCGTTCATGGGAGGAGCTCAACCCCAAGGTACAAAATCTATGAAGGGTTTAGATCCTCAACAGATTTATAGGCAAACTACAAGCCTAAAATGGGTGGGAGGGAGGAGGAGGGGGGAAGGCAAGCTACAGGCCTAAAGCGGAAGGAAGGGAGGGAGGGAATTGGAAGGGGAGGGGGGAGAGGGGTTTTTTAAAACTGACATCTGGCATAAAAGAAGAGATAGAGGGAAATGGAAGAAGAAAGGAGATGGTAAAATAGAAAGACGACAAATAAACAAAATATGGAGGAAATACAGTTCATAACTCATAATGTAAATGGGCTGAACTGTCCAAGTAAAAAATTTAGGTTATTTAGAGAACTACAGCATAGAGCGGCCTCAGTGGTATTCTTGCAAGAAACGCACCTCGAGTTAAAAAAAAAATCTTAAGTTGAAATCTAGATACCATCCGGTTTGGTATTATGCGGATTCCCCAATTAAGAGAGCGAAGGGGGTGGCTATAGGATTTGCAAAAAATGTTAGGTTTGAACTAGAAGATAGGAATACCGATCCGGATGGGAGGTTTCTGTTTTTGAAAGGCAAATTGCAAGATATCGAGTGTACGCTAGCAAATATATACTGCCCTAATAGGAAACCAGAGATGTTTTTGAAAGGGGTTCTGAAGAAATTGATGGATTTCTCTAAGGGATATTTAATAGTGGCAGGAGACTTCAACCTATGTATGGACCCACAAATAGACACAACTTCTACAGTGCCGAGAGAGGGAAACAAGTCGATGAGAATATTGAAGAAGGTGATGAGAGAGAGCCAATTGGTGGATAGCTGGAGAATAGCAAATAACAGAAACAGAGACTATACCTTTTATTCTCACGCTCATAAAACATACTCCAGATTAGATTATATATTGATAGACCATCGTCTCATCAAAGATTTGTCTAGTGTTAAGATAGAAGTAATGACCCTTTCGGATCATGCCCCCGTTGCATTAAAATTAAGATGGGGAGGGAGGTCGTCGGGAGGACTGACATGGAGGCTGAACGAGGCACTTCTCATGGATCAAGATACTGAACGGAAAATTAGGGAGGAGATAGGGAGATTTTTTGAGTAAAATGAAACGGGAGATGTATCAAGGGCTACAGTGTGGGAGGCGCACAAAGTATACATCAGAGGAATCCTAATTGCGATTGGGGCAAAGAAAAAAAGGGAAAGGAGAGAAAGGATTAGTGAGCTTTTAAAGGAAATAGCTGAGTTAGAACTCCTACATAAAAGTAATATAATGAAAGAGATAGAAGAAAAAATGATAAAAAAGAGGGAAGAATTAGAGAAAGTATTGGAGGAAGAAAAAACGAGAATTTTTCATAAAATTACGGGAGAAAGATACAGATGGGGAGATAGACCGGGAAAATATTTAATGAGAACTCTGAGGAAGAAAAAAAATAGAAACTATATAGATAAAATAAAAAATTTCAAGGGAGAATTAGTCCACTCAACTAAAGAAATTGCAAAAGTTTTTAAGGATTACTATAGTAAATTATATAATATTGCCCCCAACGACCCTACAAATAAGATCAAAAAGGTAAATGAGGAGAAAAGAAGAGAATATCTAAGAAATACAGGATTACCAAAATTAAGCGAAGAATTATTAAACTCCTTAGAATCTGAAATCTCACAGGAAGAACTAAAAACAGCATTAAAAAGCTTTAAGTCGGGGAAAAGCCCGGGCCCAGATGGGTATACTGTGAGGTACTATAAAAAATATAGTGACTTACTACTACCTAAATTAAAGAGATATATGGATGCGTTGGGAGGAGAGATGGAGATGAGACAGGAATCCCTACAGGCCCAGGTGGTTTTGATACATAAGGAAGGTAAAGATATCTCCCAGTGCTCAAGTTATAGACCGATATCATTGCTGAACACAGATACGAAGTTGTATGCAAAGGTTTTAGGGAATAGGTTGAGGGATCTGATGCCAGATTGGATACATGGGGACCATGTGGACTTCGTCAGAGGAAGGGAGGGTCGAGATAATGGGTTGAGATCCCTGATGTTTATTCAGAAAAGTCGAACGGGAAAAAATCCAGTACTGTTGCTTCAATAGACGCGGAGAAGGCGTTTGACAGGGTTAATTGGAGCTTCATGATGGATACGCTAGAGGCTTTGGGACTGGGTAACAGGATGAGGAGATGGATTGGAAGACTGTATGAAGGACCTTCCGCGATGATAATGGTAAATGGAGAGAGATCAGAGTCTTTTTTAATGACAAATGGAACTAGACAGGGTTGCCCGCTATCCCCATTGTTGTTTGTTTTGTCATTGGAACCCTTGCTATTAACAATCAGGAAAAATATAGATATAAAGGGAATTAACGTAGGAAAGATAGAGCACAAGGTTGCCGCATTTGCGGATGACCTATTGTTCTATATTGGTAACCCCAGGATAACGCTTCCTAACCTAATGAAAACATTGAAGGAATATGGAGAATTGGCAAACCTAAAAATTAATCCGAGTAAAACAGAGATATTAAATATAAATCTTCCAAAGAGCAAAAAAGAAATTATACAGAGAGAGTTCCCCTTTATATGGAAAGATAGAGAAATAAAATATTTGGGAGTGAAACTTAATTCTTCACAGAAAAATCTATATAAAGCAAATTATATACCATTGTTAAATGAGATTAGGGAGGAATTGAAGAGAATCGGAGGAGGAAATCCTTCGTGGTTAGGTCGTATTAACTTAATAAAAATGGTAATTCTCCCTAAGGTTTTGTATAAACTCCAAATGATTCCCATTAAACTCCCAGGGACATACTTTAGAACAATTAAGCAAATGGTAACAAGATATATATGGAAAAATAAAAAACCTAGAGTATCACATGAAGTGCTAAGTAGAAATAAAGAAAAGGGTGGGGTGGGAATGCCGGATCTCAAAAGATATTATAGAGCAGTGATCCTATCAAGAATTTTTGATTGGAAACACAATACAAAGAGTAAAAATTGGGTCACAATAGAAAATACACTTAGTGGGAAAGATTTGAGTGGGATTGTTTGGGTGTCAACACAGTTTAGAGAATTAGCTGAGAGCACAAGTCCATACACTAGGATTGTTTTGAAAGAATGGGATAGATTGCACAAACAGAGGAATTGGGATTTTAACTCACTGTTAATGCCATTAAGAAATTCTGAGTTTTTCCCCCCAGGTAGAGGAAATTACGGGTAAATGGATTAAGAAAGAGGATGCTCAGTTGAGAGACGTAATGGAGGGGGGTAAACTTAAGAACACTAGAGGATTTGAAAAGGGAAGAGGGAGGGATTTTCACTAAGATAGATATATGGAGGTATAATCAATTAAAACAATTTGTGGGGAAACTGACGAAGCTCCTTAGAATTAGAAAAGATTGGAATTTATTTGAGAAATTTTTTGAAGTTCGAGGTGATGGGAAACACAGCACTGCTAAAACATACAAAATTCTCACTGATTTAGATAGTAAGGTAAAATTAAGATATACAGTCATGGCCGAAATTGTTGGCACCCTTGATATTTCTCCAGGAAATCATGTATTTCTCACGAAACGTATTGCATTAACACATGTTTTGCTATACACATGTTTATTCCCTTTGTGTGTATTGGGACAAAACAAAAAAAGGGAGGAAAGAAAGCAAATTCGACATAATGTCACACAAACCTCCAAAAATGGGCTGGACAAAAGTATTGGCACCCTTTCACAACTGCGGATAAATAAGAATGTTACAAGCATGTGATGCTCCTGTAAACTCACCTGGGGCAAGTAACAGGTGTGGGCAATATAGAAATCACACCTGAAAGCAGATAAAAAGGAGAGACGTTCACTTAACCTTTGCATTGTGTGTCTGTCTGTGCCACACTAAGCATGGACAACAGAAAGAGGAGACGAGAACTGTCTGAGGACCTGAGAACCAAAATTGTGGCAAAATATCAACAATCTCAAGGTTACAAGTCCATCTCCAGAGAACTAGATTTGCCTTTGTCCACAGTGCGCAACATTATCAAGAAGTTTGCAACCCATGGCACTGTAGCTAATCTCCCTGGTCGTGGACGGATGAGGAAAATTGATGAAAGATTGCAACGCAGAATAGTCCGGATGGTGGATAAGCAGCCCCAAACATGTTCCAAAGACATTCAAGCTGTCCTGCAGGCTCAGGGAGCATCAGTGTCAGCGCGAACTATCCGTCGACATTTAAATGAAATGAAACGCTATGGCAGGAGACCCAGGAGGACCCCACTGCTGACACAGAGACATAAAAAAGCAAGACTACAGTTTGCCAAAATGTACTTGAGTAAGCCAAAAGCCTTCTGGGAAAACGTCTTGTGGACAGATGAGACCAAGATAGAGCTTTTCGGTAAAGCACATCATTCTACTGTTTACCGAAAACGGAATGAGGCCTACAAAGAACAAAACACAGTACCTACGGTAAAATATGGTGGAGGTTCAATGATGTTTTGGGGTTGTTTTGCTGCCTCTGGCACTGGGTGCCTTGACTGTGTGCAAGGCATCATGAAATCTGAGGATTACCAAAGGATTTTGGGTCGCACTGTAGGGCCCAGTGTCAGAAAGCTGGGTTTGCGTCCAAGATCCTGGGTCTTCCAGCAGGACAATGACCCCAAACATACGTCAAAAAGCACTCAGAAATGGATGGCAAAGAAGCGCTGGAGAGTTCTGAAGTGGCCAGCAATGAGCCCAGATCTAAATCCCATTGAACACCTGTGGAGAGATCTTAAAATTGCTGTTGGGAAAAGGTGTCCTTCCAATAAGAGAGACCTGGAGCTGTTTGCAAAGGAAGAGTGGTCCAAAATTCCGGGTGAGAGGTGTCAGAAGCTTATTGATGGTTATAGGAAGCGACTGATTTCAGTTATGTTTTCCAAAGGGTGTGCAACCAAATATTAAGTTAAGGGTGCCAATACTTTTGTCCAGCCCATTTTTGGGGTTTTGTGTGACATTATGTCATATTTGCTTTTCTGCCTCTGTTTTATATTTGTTCCAATACATACAAAGGGAATAAACATGTGTATAGCAAAACGTGTTAATGCAATACCTTTTTTGTGTGAAATACTTGATTTTCAGGAAAAATATCAAGGGTGCCAACAATTTCGGCCATGACTGTATAGACAAATGGGAAAGGGATTTGGGGGTGGAGTGGGAGGAACATACACAAAGAAAAATATATAGAATGGTACATGGAAATGTTAGCATGCGGGAGGTGGAATTGAACTATAAATGTTTAAGTAGGTGGTATATCACTCCGATGGTAGAGCACAAAATGAGTGGTGAGAAACAACCTGGGTGTTGGCGAGAATGTGGAGAGGGGGGCACAACGTATCACATATGGTGGGGGTGCCCAAAAATACAAGTTTACTGGAGAAAGGTTATAAATCAAATTAGGAATATCACTGAAATTGAGATTGGTTTGGACCCTGAAATATGCCTTTTTCATATCACAGAAATATCAATGAATAAATTTAAAGATATGGGTATAGAGTGCTACTTAAATGCAGCTAAAGGATTGATACCTAGGTTTTGGCGTAAAGTTGAGGCACCGAAGGTAGATGACTGGATAGACAGAGTGGATCAGATTGTTAGAATGGAGAAACTATACTATATACAGGAAGACAAGATGGAGGTTTATTATACAAAATGGAAGAAATGGGAGGAATTTAGAGCAAAGAAGAAAGAAGTTACTCCGTGAATAAGAATAAAGATGGGAATCGGACAGATGTCAGGGGTTTATTGAAGAGGGGTGGGAGGGAGGGGGGGTTGAGGGAAGGGGGTTAAGGGGAGAAAATGATATGCAATAAGTGTTTTTAGAAGAAATTTGTTATGTTGTATTTTATTACTTCTTGTGTTGGAAATATTTATATTGCTATATTTGAAAACAAATAAATATTTAAATTAAAAAAAAAATAAAAGAACTGAGAAGCAGGATGGAAACAGGGGCATTGGGCCAGTAGGACTGGTCTGTTCAGAGGAAGCCAAGGCGTATTTGCCAGAAGTCTGAGTATGTTTGTGTACCACATTCTTTTGGCCCAGTTTGGAGTGATGATGGTCACACAAACTCTTTCATCATGTATTTTGTGCAGCAGAAGGAGGAAGATTTTCATCAGACAGAAGGCATAAACTAGTCTTAATTGAGTCCAAGGAATTACCAGAGCACCCACAGCAAAGGCTAAAGGATCCCTGGTTTTGGGTACACATTTGGTCAGCTTGTTGTTGAACTTGGAGGACAGGATATCGACATTTGGTTATGGGTGCAGAGATCACTTCCATGAAACTAAGCATTCCAGTTAGCTCTCCAGAGACAGCTCCAGGAATTGCCGAGACAGCTGGAATGTAAGTTTCCACCCAGGAGAGTATCACACTCTTTTCTTTTAGGGTAGCATGACTCCTGGTGCCTCCCTGATGGTTTATGTGGCCCACTGTTGTGTCATTCATGACTGCACCCAGACTTGGTGACCTTACAGAAGGGATATCCAGTTCTGTAGAGATAATCTGATGGCTCTCAGTTCCAGAATGTTGATGGTAGTTTCAACTCATGTGGGGACCAGTTCTCTTGGACACTCAGGAAATTGTAAACTCTGCTCTAGCCTAAGGCAGGCATCCATTGTCACCACCTTCCATAATGTGTGAAGGACAGGCTTTTCCTATTTTTAAAGCAAGATTGAGGATCCACCAAGCCAGGGAGAGCTTTGGTTGGACAGAAGCACTAGGAGATCCAAAGATTGTATTTACTTTTCCACGTCACAAGTTTGCAGGATTGAAGAAGTCTGGAGTGAAACTGGACAAAAGGAACGGTCTCAAAGGAGGCAACCATCAAGCCCAAAACTCTCATATGAAAGCAAACCTAGACCATTTTGACCTGAGGGTGCATTGTCTGGGACATCAGGGATGCAACTTTCTCTTGGGGAAAAGAAAATTCTGGCTTAGGCTGTGTCCAAGATTAGACCCAATGTACTCCAGATGGTGAAGTAGATTTTGGAAAGTCAATTAAAGCGGTATCTACATCCTAAAATAAAGAAGAAAAAAAGCCATGCAAGATAAAGGCATATTAGACTAGTATGCATTAATTTTACCTACAGCTAAGCTTTATTATAAGGAAAATTCTTAAAATAGAGTTTACGACCACTTTAACCAGCCAACGGTTTTAAAGAACTGAACCAATCACTGGACGTTGATAGCCAAGTTTGTGGCTGAGGAGTCCTTCTGCAGAAGGCTGTCCAGGTAACCTGTGACATGAATGCCCTGGGTTCGAAGAACCAAAGAGGTAGAAGAGCCAGAAACTGGGAAAGCACTTTTGTGAACACTCAGGGTAAGAAGAGAAACTGTGTGGTAGTGCTACAAATTTGAAGTGTAAGTCGCTTAAAACGGTGTGTTTGGAATATAGGGATGTGTAGATTGGCATCTTGTATGTTTATTGATAGCAGGAATTCTTAGAGATGACATATCATGGTGATTTCATCCAGAATTCTGATACACAAATATACCTGCTCAGAGAATTTTAGGTCCTGTATTGGTCGGATGCCCCCATTTGGTTTTGGGACTGTGAATAGGCTTGAATAGAAACCTTTCAATCTTTCTTCGAAAGGAACTGATACAACAATTCTTTGTTCCTGAAGTTGGTGCAAAGCGATTAACCCCTTGCTGCCACCCTCAGCCCTATAAGAAGATCTAAATGCTGGGAGGTGGAAGCAAGTTTTCACATCTTTTGACCACTGTAGTACACTGCGAAGTATGCATCGGATGCTGTCCATACCATCTTAGTTACTGTGCTGGAAGCAAGAAGTGGGTACACTCTCAGCACAGAAAAGTCGCTCCTCATGGACGCATATATGCAGCTGCTCAACATTAAAAAGCCCACCTGCCCAAAGGCCACATATGTGCATAAGGCTAGCAGGAAAAGGTTAAATTTACCTTCCTTTTGGTCTGAAGCTGGCAGATTGGAAGACAAAAAGCGAGGATGGGGCAGAGATGAAAACTATATTTTCTACCCCTTTCAAATGACAGATTGGACCCAGAAATCTGTGAAGTCTCAGATCCAAACTGGTGCTAACGCCGAAAGATAGAGCCCCATAAATGTGAGGAGAGTTTTGGGTAGGCAAGGTGAATTTAGGAGTCCAGAGAATATGGAGAAAGGAGGTGCAAAGCCTTGGTTTGGAAGCAGACGCCTGGGGATGATGAAAAGGACTCTTTCAGTAGTAGTAGCCATAGGAATATGATATTTAGGCCTCCTCTGGTGTAAAAGCACCTTTCCCCAGTGCGTTTATACAGGAATTCTCCAAATAAGCATTCACCTTTTTACAAGCCAATTCAGCAGACCAAGCTTTTAGTCACAAAATCCTCACGTTCGCACAGAGATAAGGAACATTCTAGAGACTTGGTGAATGAAGGCATTACCTGTAATTGTTCTAAGGAAGCAGGATCCTTATAGGCAGGTGCATATTCTCTTTTCATATGTTCTGCTCAGTTGGCACTAATCTGGGACACAGAAGCAATAGCTGGCTGCAGGGCAAGACCTGCAAGAGCAAGGGGGACCTTTAAGAGAACTTCCAGGTGCCTGACCAACAGATACGTTAAAAGAGGAAACATCCTCACAAAATGAACTGTAAGGTGTTTATTCAGCAGTGAAATGGCATGATCCACAACCAGAACAATCCATTCTTTTAAAAAAAAATTTTTTTTTATAAGATATATATCAGCAAAAAGCTTAGGAGTGAATACCCTTTCAGGCTTGAACCATTCCTCACAAAATGCACAATCAATCTTTGTGTATATGGGAAAAGTCTTTTTCGACTTAGCCAGCCTCTTAATGCCTATAGGGGCTTATTCAAACTGTGGGGAGATCGTGTGTCCACAGTAGAGAACATTTGGCATGAAGCCACACCTTGAATCTCACAAAATGAAAGCGGAAAAATCCTTAGCAACCTCTACTACAAAATCAGGGTTCTCAATACGTTCCTTCATAATATTTGCATTTGAATCCTGAACAGGATCAAGAGATATAAAGGATATGTAGCATTTCTGGCCTCTGGAAACAAAAGGTTCTAGAAGTGTTGCAAGTTTTCCAAAGTTTTCCAAATAGCAGAGAAAAATAGACAGGCTGCATGCTGTGTGCCTAAGAAGGCAGTGAGATAATGGAAGCAGTGTCATAATAGAGCATTACTCTGGGGCAGATGAACAGCTATAACCATGAGAAGCTGTTTGAGTTTTCTGCAGGCTGTCTGCAGAATGCATGCTAGTTGGCCTTTTTGTTCTAGCTCCCCTGTGCATATGTGATCTGCCATTGCCAAGTATGGGGATGCCCAATGAGTTAGATATTTGATGGAGGATGGAATGGAGGGAGGGTGTTCCTGTGGCTCTATCTCTGTAGAAAATGGCAGCAATAGTGCAGCATTGTGCTGTGTTTTTGGCAGAAAAGGCAAGAGCACACCATGAAGGAGGCGTGATGTCAGGATATGAGGAGAAAAACCTGCCATATTTAAATTGCTTGTGCTGAGAAATGTTAGACACAAAATGGTAGGTGTTGCCACAATAAAGTAAACAACACCAAAATCCTCTCCTTAAAAAAAACGCATAATGTGCTATGCGCTGTGGATTGTGTTAAAAAAATGCCAGGATCCTGTGTAAATATATAGGGAAATCCTGTTGTACTTTATCCACAACTCTGGACCTACTAGAGGTTCAACCTTCACCCATCACTGTGGGCATAATCCACAAAGGCGTCTTAAGGGTGTGGGAACCATAGAAATGGATCACAGCCCTGGACCTTTACATCACATGGCTAACTACACATGTTGCGCTTTGTGCCTAAGTGAGTGCCTAATGCAGGATCCAGTGCCCAAAGCAAACTTTACTGTCCAGCCCCATACTATGGAGTCCAGAAGATACACACTCAGGGAAAGTGATTCAGAAACTGCTAGACAGCCCAGGGCAGTAAGCAGTCAGATACTGATATAGAAACTTCAGTGAAAAAAATTGAATGGTTGGGAACCAAAAAAAACAAGAAAAAAAAAACGAACAGGTCTGTCACCTAAAGACACTAGCAAAAAACTAGAGTTTCACAGATTGTGTGGGGTTATATGGTGCACGCTTGAGGAAGCCATTGCAGCGTTTTTACCAGCGTCCGATCACCTTCAGGTAGCTGCATATAATCCATGTGCTAACAATACAAATCCTGTGTCCTGTACACTACCATTAAGATAACATTTTTTGTCTACACAAACATTTTATTCTCCAGCCTAAAACTGAAGTATAGTTTTGTTTGTTTTATCTTTTTCCTTTGCAGCTGCAACAGTCGTTTGGATCTTACCTGAGGCTAAGTTTCTGCAGAGAGCCCAGAACATTTTCCTTAGTAATATAATCTTTTTCCTCTGCCTTGAGTGTGGCCTCCAGTGAGTGCAGTAAGTAAGGATTCTGACTTAGATAAACCCGGCCTAGGATACAAAGGATATGTATTGATCTCTTCTACAAATATATTAATACTCAACAGTCAATATTTTGTTGAATATGTTATGTCCCTATATGCTCATTTTATGGGTGTATGGCTATGGGGCATCTCACTGAATATTCACAAGAATGAAAAATACAATATGGTGTCTTACCATCTGATAATGATGCAAAAGCATTGATAAGGCGAGCTGTGTTTTGTCTCACTATCTCATTTTTGGAGTGAAGCAACTGTAGGACACTTCTCTATGAAGAAAATAAAAAAAAACAAAATAATTTACAGATATATACATGATATATCAACTGAGCCATATGCCGTGATTGACACCCATTATTTTTTAATGACTCATGTTTTGAGGGCTAGACTTCTTCCCATAAGACTCATTTAACTAAAGCAAGTTATAGATTATGCAAATTTTAACTAATTCCTGATGAACCAGCTGAAATTTGCTACATGGGTTTGCCTTGTTGGCCACCTCCCACCTGCAGCCAGGTACCGTTAGTGCAGATAGAAGGACCTGTTAAATTTTTTTGTTCAGCCTGGAGGCTGACTGAAAAATCAATTGGTGTATGGCCAGCTTAAGTGCCCGGTTGCACTGCCCGCACACTAAACTACAGCAATTCAGTGTACAGGCAGCTCTCCGTTCTGGTTGCGTGGATCCAGCGGTAGGGGGCAGTGTGAAACGTGTTTCAGCACATCACACAGTTCCCCCCTCCCCTTTTTTTTGTCAGCTTTATTTTGAAGTGCAAAAAGTGACATTTATATCATGGCACAGCAGTGCATTGATTTGCGCTGCTGTACAGTGACATGCAATCTCTTCCTGCACGCTGTGATAAAATGCAGAAAGTCTGCATTTTAAAGTAAGCTTTTATCAGACTGTGAAAAAGAACTACTGTTGGTATTGCTTTTACAATGCTGATGTGATAACATGAAAATCTATACTGTGACCATAGAACACTTTTAGGTGTTCATTTTAGGATTTGGTAAGAAAATCTTTCAGAAAAGATATACAGAGGAAACCACTGATTACCTTCTTCCTAAAATGCTACCAGTTATTCTGACCTACTAAACTACTGTAAGTGAAACATTAGTTAAAAAACTAGAAACTAGTAAAATGTACAGTATTTGGATCCTTCTTGCAAGCGTATGATTGGTTTTGCTCAAGAAAGTACTGTAATACAAAAGTATGCCAACATCACAGCAAGTCATGTAATATTAGAAATAACTTTTTTACAGCAGTGGCCTGATACCCTCCTCAAGTGGGAAGTAGAAATTTCTTTACTCAAGGATGGTATAGTCCAATACCCAAGAAAAGAAGAGCAGCATGCCCTGCAATATGTACCAGGCCTGTGACAAAGGACAGGCTAAATCAGCCTTTCCCAACATTTTTACGTCAGAGGAACCTTCAAAATTATTTTCTGATCTTGGGCCACCTCAACTAAAACCAATTGTTTAGGGGTCAGTGGAAAAACTGCCCCTTGCATCGGTGGTCATTGGGAAGAATGCCCCCCTTACAGACAACTAAAAAGATCATTAGTGTCATGCTGCTGACTCTCCCAAGGCCTTGGACATTGACATTGGCCCCGGAAGGATGCAGGAGACATCAAATGGGAGGTAAATCAGCTACAGCTTAAGGAACCCTTAGCAACTTCTGAAGGAACCCTATGAATTGGTGGACTAAATACATTGTACTGTGTGACACTAACACTTTCATGCTTTTAACCAGGTCAGTATCAGAGTTTTTTTTTCCTGTTTCGGCAATGCCTCACATTTTTTTCAGAACAGATAGGGTTTTATTTTTTTAATGAATTCAGATGCATAATTTTTTTTTTCTTGATTTTTATTGGAAATAAATAATAGTAAAAAATAAAAAAGAAAAGTTTGCATTTCCAGTAAATTTTCCCAATGCATGCATGTTGTGTATATTTGCTCCAAAACATAATCAACAAAGTTTGCGGACTAAAATATCACATCAAGCCCCATATACATGGGCCAAATAAAAAACAAAAAAGGTGAATCGCCATTTTGTAAGACAGATACTGAAGTGTTGCTCACCTGCTTGTTTTGGTAGCAGTCCCATAAGTCATTTGTTATGTAAGCTTGTAAGACTGTGTCCCTTTGCTCTCCTGGCTGGGATCGAGTAAATCGCTAAAATCAAAGATATATAAAATAATTCAGTTTATGTTAAAATGGTGAATAAATGATTTTTAAAGAAATATAGGAGTTGCTATTGCTGACATCCTTCTGAAATGCTAGTATTCAATACTTTCCTAGACATGCACTGAGCTTGCAATTCAGAAAGAATTTTGCAATTGGCAACCTAAACAGCGCCTAATAAAGGCTTCTTCTAAAAAGAAGAAAAAAAACTCTGATTTCTGAAACATTTTACATTGAAACTGCAGGGAATAAAACGGTTTATCTGGCATCACTGAGGTTGAAATTTTGCACCCTGAATCAAGTCACTAGTGGTAAGGAACACCACTGCTGCACGTTATTTTGGTCTGAAGCATTGACCTTCATGGCTAAAATTGACAATTTTTATGAAGAGGACTTATTACAGTCATGGCCGAAATTGTTGGCACCCTTGATATTTTTCCTGAAAATCAAGTATTTCACACAAAAAAGGTATTGCATTAACACATGTTTTGCTATACACATGTTTATTCCCTTTGTATGTATTGGAACAAATATAAAACAGAGGCAGAAAAGCAAATATGACATAATGTCACACAAAACCCCAAAAATGGGCTGGACAAAAGTATTGGCACCCTTAACTTAATATTTGGTTGCACACCCTTTGGAAAACATAACTGAAATCAGTCGCTTCCTATAACCATCAATAAGCTTCTGACACCTCTCACTCGGAATTTTGGACCACTCTTCCTTTGCAAACAGCTCCAGGTCTCTCTTATTGGAAGGACACCTTTTCCCAACAGCAATTTTAAGATCTCTCCACAGGTGTTCAATGGGATTTAGATCTGGGCTCATTGCTGGCCACTTCAGAACTCTCCAGCGCTTCTTTGCCATCCATTTCTGAGTGCTTTTTGACGTATGTTTGGGGTCATTGTCCTGCTGGAAGACCCAGGATCTTGGACGCAAACCCAGCTTTCTGACACTGGGCCCTACAGTGCGACCCAAAATCCTTTGGTAATCCTCAGATTTCATGATGCCTTGCACACAGTCAAGGCACCCAGTGCCAGAGGCAGCAAAACAACCCCAAAACATCATTGAACCTCCACCATATTTTACCGTAGGTACTGTGTTTTGTTCTTTGTAGGCCTCATTCCGTTTTCGGTAAACAGTAGAATGATGTGCTTTACCGAAAAGCTCTATCTTGGTCTCATCTGTCCACAAGACGTTTTCCCAGAAGGCTTTTGGCTTACTCAAGTACATTTTGGCAAACTGTAGTCTTGCTTTTTTATGTCTCTGTGTCAGCAGTGGGGTCCTCCTGGGTCTCCTGCCATAGCGTTTCATTTCATTTAAATGTCGACGGATAGTTCGCGCTGACACTGATGCTCCCTGAGCCTGCAGGACAGCTTGAATGTCTTTGGAACATGTTTGGGGCTGCTTATCCACCATCCGGACTATTCTGCGTTGCAATCTTTCATCAATTTTCCTCATCCGTCCACGACCAGGGAGATTAGCTACAGTGCCATGGGTTGCAAACTTCTTGATAATGTTGCGCACTGTGGACAAAGGCAAATCTAGTTCTCTGGAGATGGACTTGTAACCTTGAGATTGTTGATATTTTGCCACAATTTTGGTTCTCAGGTCCTCAGACAGTTCTCGTCTCCTCTTTCTGTTGTCCATGCTTAGTGTGGCACAGACAGACACACAATGCAAAGGTTAAGTGAACGTCTCTCCTTTTTATCTGCTTTCAGGTGTGATTTCTATATTGCCCACACCTGTTACTTGCCCCAGGTGAGTTTACAGGAGCATCACATGCTTGTAACATTCTTATTTATCCGCAGTTGTGAAAGGGTGCCAATACTTTTGTCCAGCCCATTTTTGGAGGTTTGTGTGACATTATGTCGAATTTGCTTTCTTTCCTCCCTTTTTTTGTTTTGTCCCAATACACACAAAGGGAATAAACATGTGTATAGCAAAACATGTGTTAATGCAATACGTTTCGTGAGAAATACATGATTTCCTGGAGAAATATCAAGGGTGCCAACAATTTCGGCCATGACTGTATATAAGCTACTCCTGGCATATCAAGTGTCCTAGAGCATCTCATGTATGTCCAAACTACTCTCAGACCCAGCTTCTAGGCACTGTAGATGGGTCAGGTTTAGTACACATAAAAGATGTCAGCTAGGTCTCTAGTGTAGCACTGTACTTTAGGTGGTTTGGGGTCATTTCAACACTGTTCTTTATTCATTGCTATATATACATCAGTGTTGGTATTCTCTAGATTAAGCTGGCCATGGACGACTTACTTTTTGGCAAATTCCTGTGAATCCAAACCCAGTACAACAAATTTCAATGAAAAATCAAAAGGAGCCAGGCAGAAATATGCTGGCTGAACAGTGACTGCGGACAATCAGCTGCTGGCCATCAGAACACAATGAGAAATTTGTACAATCACGTTGTATAGCATGGATGTGCGGACTTGATTTTTGGCAAAATAAATCTTTATATGTATAGCCAGCTTTAGTGTAAGGCCATTTTACTAAACTATTAGAAGAGAAACAAAAAAAAAAACCATACATCAGAGCATTCCATCGTTTTGTCTGAAAGCCCTTAAAATTTGTCCAGAACTGCTACTTGGATACAATCCCAGACATATTAAACAGGTTTGTTTTGTGCCTTGTACGATCGTTCATAAGAAAAAAAGTAAATGAAAACCTTGTTAAAATTTCATTTAATAAAAAAATTCTGTATTGCATAGGTCTTTTGCAATAAAGATCCTGTCTGCTTGCAGATTTTAAAAGCAGGGCTTTAGTTCCACTTTAAGGCACTATGTGCCCAGCATACACTTTAAGAAATTGCAATACTTGCATCAAGAACCTCTAGAGGAGAAAAAAACAATCGCTCTGTAAGGATAGCTGGTTACATGTACTACTTACCCAGCGCAAAGCTTGCAGTATCAATGCTTTCAGGCGGTCATTACCATACACCAAATCTTTCTTTAACTTCTCATAATCTAAAGAAGGTAACAAGGGCACTTCCAGAGGCTTCCTGCAAAAATGTTGAGAATTATGCATGCTGTCAGCTTCATTAGTTTTTAGTGATGTTAAAAAAAAAAAAAAAAATTATATATATATATATATATATATATATATATATATATATATATATATATATATATAGTCATGGCCGAAATTGTTGGCACCCTTGATATTTCTCCAGGAAATCATGTATTTCTCACGAAACGTATTGCATTAACACATGTTTTGCTATACACATGTTTATTCCCTTTGTGTGTATTGGGACAAAACAAAAAAAGGGAGGAAAGAAAGCAAATTCGACATAATGTCACACAAACCTCCAAAAATGGGCTGGACAAAAGTATTGGCACCCTTTCACAACTGCGGATAAATAAGAATGTTACAAGCATGTGATGCTCCTGTAAACTCACCTGGGGCAAGTAACAGGTGTGGGCAATATAGAAATCACACCTGAAAGCAGATAAAAAGGAGAGACGTTCACTTAACCTTTGCATTGTGTGTCTGTCTGTGCCACACTAAGCATGGACAACAGAAAGAGGAGACGAGAACTGTCTGAGGACCTGAGAACCAAAATTGTGGCAAAATATCAACAATCTCAAGGTTACAAGTCCATCTCCAGAGAACTAGATTTGCCTTTGTCCACAGTGCGCAACATTATCAAGAAGTTTGCAACCCATGGCACTGTAGCTAATCTCCCTGGTCGTGGACGGATGAGGAAAATTGATGAAAGATTGCAACGCAGAATAGTCCGGATGGTGGATAAGCAGCCCCAAACATGTTCCAAAGACATTCAAGCTGTCCTGCAGGCTCAGGGAGCATCAGTGTCAGCGCGAACTATCCGTCGACATTTAAATGAAATGAAACGCTATGGCAGGAGACCCAGGAGGACCCCACTGCTGACACAGAGACATAAAAAAGCAAGACTACAGTTTGCCAAAATGTACTTGAGTAAGCCAAAAGCCTTCTGGGAAAACGTCTTGTGGACAGATGAGACCAAGATAGAGCTTTTCGGTAAAGCACATCATTCTACTGTTTACCGAAAACGGAATGAGGCCTACAAAGAACAAAACACAGTACCTACGGTAAAATATGGTGGAGGTTCAATGATGTTTTGGGGTTGTTTTGCTGCCTCTGGCACTGGGTGCCTTGACTGTGTGCAAGGCATCATGAAATCTGAGGATTACCAAAGGATTTTGGGTCGCACTGTAGGGCCCAGTGTCAGAAAGCTGGGTTTGCGTCCAAGATCCTGGGTCTTCCAGCAGGACAATGACCCCAAACATACGTCAAAAAGCACTCAGAAATGGATGGCAAAGAAGCGCTGGAGAGTTCTGAAGTGGCCAGCAATGAGCCCAGATCTAAATCCCATTGAACACCTGTGGAGAGATCTTAAAATTGCTGTTGGGAAAAGGTGTCCTTCCAATAAGAGAGACCTGGAGCTGTTTGCAAAGGAAGAGTGGTCCAAAATTCCGGGTGAGAGGTGTCAGAAGCTTATTGATGGTTATAGGAAGCGACTGATTTCAGTTATGTTTTCCAAAGGGTGTGCAACCAAATATTAAGTTAAGGGTGCCAATACTTTTGTCCAGCCCATTTTTGGGGTTTTGTGTGACATTATGTCATATTTGCTTTTCTGCCTCTGTTTTATATTTGTTCCAATACATACAAAGGGAATAAACATGTGTATAGCAAAACATGTGTTAATGCAATACCTTTTTTGTGTGAAATACTTGATTTTCAGGAAAAATATCAAGGGTGCCAACAATTTCGGCCATGACTGTATATATATATTACACACACGTATTATACTGTACAATGGCACAAATCAAAGTGGGTATTAGCCACCCTGATAAAGTATTATTTCTATAGCCTAATTATGTTGTGAAAAGTATTTATGGTATTTATCAACTATGTAAAAAAATGGCTTGCAGTTTTCCTTATTGGCAGACAATGCAGGTCTGTGGCAAACTGTGTGCTGAAGTCCCTGTGTGTTAGAACGGTGTAGCTAACAGAAAGTCCTCATTCAAGATAGTTAAACTACAGACCATGTATTGAATGGAGAATGGCCACTTGGTATATCGGAATTCCTCCCCTAGACCAGTGCCTGCAATACCTACTCTGACTCTGTTTAAAGGCTCTGAATCAGTTTACTTCAACTGCTATGCAGATATTGATACTGGTAAAAAAAACCTAATAGGTCATCTCACTTTACAATACCTAGGCTTTAAGAAGAAAAGCCATAATAAATGCCACACAATATTACTAAAACAGAAATGACAATTACAGGAAGTAAAGAGATTTCAACTCAATACAGAGACCCAAACCCTAAAACAGCTACATAATTACGGAACAATTTAGAACATACAGATGTAAAGACCTTACTGCCATGTTACACTAGGATTTACACTTGTAGCAGCTACCGTGCTCTCCCCCTTTTTTTTTCTCTGGCAATCTATAGATACAGAGATGCAATTTTAACTGGCTACAATTCTTATCAATGCAGCTACAAATTACTGATGTTCATTCACTGCAGTCCTTTCTTTCCTAACAACAAAAATGCTAAGAGTGGGTAGTGGGGACAAATTCCACTCACCAAAGAGGTAAATGTATTTTGTACTGCTAAAAATCTAAAAATGCAAAACTGACAAAATGCAATTCCTAAGAATTTTAAAGTGGGTATGGAAGCCAGAGAATACCCTTTAATACCATCTGTAATGACAACAAAATATTATCAGTTTACCTAAAAGAAACTTCACGGCCCTCATCACATCCAGACAAGAAAGAGCAAATGTTTCGTGGAAAAACAGAGTTGGACACAGAAAAGATAACACAATATTCTCATTAAAGAGAAAAACAGGAGACCACATCAAGAAAAATGGAGGTCCAACTTTGTTTCGAAGTAAACTTAAAATCAGTAAACCCAAAACTTTATTCTTGGTATTTGAATTTATAATGATGCCCTTTATCCATACTGTGCATCTTTTCTTTTCCGATCTTTTATATTTAGATAAATACCTGGTTGATCCTGCCTTTAAAATCTCCTCCCTCTTTCACTTTCAACAAAATGGCAGCCGATTCTGTAGCTGATGGGGACAACCCTGCACTTGCTCCATAAACTCTCTTTTTCAGTCCCTTCACTTTTCTCTATTGAAGCTGCCCCACGTGACAGCTGGAGGGTGGCATCTGAAGTTAGGACTGCAGGACAGCACTATTAAGAGTCATGATAATTAGGGGATTCCTCTCCCTAATTTACCAGTCTCATGTTTCACAAAAAGTATAGACTTTAGGAACAGTTCACAGATTGCCTTTACCAGCAGAGCTGCTGGTAAAAGCAATCTGTGAACAGTCCCTAAAGCTTTGTGTGAAACAGGAGCCCAGTAAACTAGGGAGAGGAATTCCATATCAAACACAACTCCCTGTCTGAGAACACAGGGTGCCTCGCTGCTATTGTATTGCAGTGACTTTGCAGTTTGCATGGAGGTCTCAAGCTAGCTCCATCCACCGACTGCACATTTTGGTTTTTAGGTGGGGGGGAGTCACATGACTAAAGTGTACAAAGCATTAAAAGTGTATTTAAAATTTAATTTTTTTCAGTGTGCATCCAGATATAGTACTGATGGAACATAACAAAGAAAAAACTGTGGTAGTTGGTTTAGTATCACTTTATGTGGGGTTCTCTACAGAACAATGCTCAGAACTCAGAAACCCTTCCTTCCAAAAGGGATGGTCATAAGAAAAACTATACAGGAAAAACATCAAGGAAATGTCCTAAACAGGGCTGAACAGGAGTCATTGTAACACTGACAATAGGAGAATGAAAACTCAAGGATGGAGTATATAATTGATCCTGGAGATTTGGTCAATCTGGTAGAGGCCCCATAGCACTGGTTAAGAGATCAATGGGGTCAGCATGCCACACTCTCCAAAGCCAATCCAGAGCTATGAGAAGGACTAGAAAGCGCTTTGCCTTGATACTTTCAAGAAGACAAGGTAAAAAAAAAAAAATAATTGAAGTAAATGCACTGATCAGGAGAATATCTTCCTGCAAGGAATTCATTCTTGGAATGTGTAGCAGGAATCACTCGAACATGAAACTTTGCCAAGGACAGGATAACCTCTAACTCCGTCACCACCAAAACTGACTGAAATTCAGCTGGTAGAGTCTCCCTCTGAAGAATGAGTCCTCCAAGGGGCTCCAAGAGAACCAGAGATACTCTGCATTTCTACATCATTCTCCACCACAGGTGGTGTTAAATTGCATTTTACATTCCCTATGAGCAAAAGTAGTCACAAGGTGGACAAATGGAGACTGAAAACCTTAAATAATTTAAGAAACACCTCTGTTGTAAGACAGGAAGTGGAATGAGTCTCTGGGAGGTCAGAAATGGCCTCCATCACAGCTGAATATGACTGGAATCAGCGACAAATGCAGGAGCTACAAGCTGCACCAAGCTTGACCTTGCACATAGTGCAATAGGTCCTTTTGCGAAGAGATGCTTGCAGTCGCTTTTTTGGTAACTTAAAAGTGTCCTGTTTATCTGCACATGGTGTGCCGGTGATGTCTTAGATTGGGCTTATGCTTTTCATGACTAATGCTTGATTTCATGACTAAACTTCTTGATTATAATATAAAAGTAGGGTAAATGCCCGCAAAACAAAAATAGCTCTACAAGGAAGAAGGAGGAGGTGAGAAAGTTAAAATGGCAGCTCCTCAGAAACTGTGCCGAGATGCCAGCAACAGAAAAGTACAACCCTAGAATCACAGACCCTAGATTTGCAAGAATCACTTACAGTCACTTCTGTGGCAAAAAACACACATGCTGTCTCAGGGACAAACAGAGAAGAAAACCATAACACAGTCCAAAACCTGCTAGCCACCCATAACAGTGAGCCCTCAGAGATGGGGGAACTGCCACAGTTCTAGCCTTGATAACTTCAAAAGGATCCTCAGATACCCTGGCCTGACCAGAAACAGAGTCCTTTGCTAACCTGAACACAGATGGGTTTTCACTGCAGACTGCAGGACAGCTGCAGACTGAAAATAATACTAAACATACTGCGAAAACATGCACTCACTGGCCATCTAAAGAAACTTCCATGATTTTCATTATCTTCCATGAATCCACCAAGTATCTTCCAATTCGAGCAAAAAAGGAAGGGAAGGAACATCTAAGCAGAACTGGGCAGGTGTGAGGTGCAAGGTGTTAAACCGACAAGGGGGTTGACTTTTAGTTTTGCCATGTGTCCATTTCTCCTGAAGGAAAGAAATATAACCCTGTGTTTCTTTCTTTCTGGTGCTACGCCCAGAGATAATCCCCACAGAGGTAAAATGTCAGTGCTGTGGCTCTGTGTGTTTTCTCAGCACAGATGCAACTGAATGATGAGAACTGTTATAGTCGGTACTAGTCTTCAGAATGATAAACTTTATTTAGAGAGTAAAATGTGCATATAAAATTGCTTATGCGTTTTGGCAATGTCTTAGCCATAAAATACAAGCCAGGACATTACATTTATATAAAACAAATAAATGAATGTAAAAAAAGACTCCTTCTCATACCCTTCAGGCAATTCAATAGAGTATCAGCCAATTAGTTGCAGTTGCCACAAAATAACCTAGATGGGTGAAGATATTTACAACAGAAAAACTTTGAAAAGCAAAAAACACAATTGAAAAGTGATTCACATAAAATAAAAATTGACAAAAAAATAAAGTAAAAAAACAAAATAAAAAAGCAAAATGCAGGGATGTCATAAAAAGGTACACCTTATGGTACCTACCATTTCAAACTTCATTACAATCTTATTAAAAGTTAACCCTAAGGTGTGAAATATAAATAATGATCAAAAGGGATATATAGCTATAAAAGACATTGAATACTACTGTTCAGAATATTATTAGTACCATGTATGGGATAATACTTTTTAGTTCCTGATGACAAAAAAAACAAACAAAATTAAAGCGGAGTTCCACTCAAAAGTGGAAGCTCCACTTATTTGCCTCCTCCCCCCTCCACTGCAATATTTGGCACCTTTTAGAGGGGAGTAGGGGAGTGGGTACCTGGTTTTGACTGTTTTTTCCCCACTTCCGGCTCAGCTCACCACGTGAAGTGAACCGGAGGTTTGGCCCCCTCCTCCTTCCCGCAGTCTCCTGGGAACTTTGACAGGTCCCAGGAGACTGCCGGACCAATTAGGAGGTGCAGAGCGACTCGTGCATGCGCATTGGGCACCAGGCTGTGAAGCTGGAAGCTGTCACAGCCTGGTGCCCACAGTAGAGATGCTGGCGCCATGGAGGAGAGAAGGAGAGAAGGGGAGAAGGGATGGCTGCGGTGAACACAGTGCTGGACTCTGGAACAGGTAAGTGTGTGTTTATTAAAAGTCAGCAACTACAGTTTTTGCAGCTGCTGACTAATAATGAACACAAAAACGGCTGGGCAAGTACAAATAAATAAAGTGAAAAATACAAATAAAACTAAATAATACATAAAAAATAGGCCAAAAAAGTAAGCCATTTTATATGCACATTTTACTCGCTCAATAAAGTTTATTATTCAGTTACGAGTGCCGGCTATACCAATCCTCATCATTCTCTGTTCATTTCTATCCAGCTGCTTTCTGTAGTGGATGATAGGGAAACAAAATGTTTATACTCATTTACAAATTACTGTAGTTTTTAATCTTGATGACAATTATTAGATAAATGATTAACACACACCTGTTTTACTGCATCATACAGGTATTTTTGCAGATATGCTGTAATTCACACTGAACCATAAATAAGCAGTAAACACTTTATCAATAAAATATTTCTTTTTTATCCATTCTTGGCTTAGCTGAAATGAATCCAGAGCCAATGGAATGTGCTGCTGGTAGAAAGCAAAGTAGCAGTACATGGGTGTGAGAATATGTATGTGTACTTTGTGCAATAATCCAAATGTTGGCTAAAGCCTTGATATTTTGCTCTTGCTATATCACTAAGGCCGATTCAGTAAATGTAAATAACACATTCTTTAAAGCGACGTACATGGGTGCCAATGATGCTCTCAGCATAGAAGATGCCTGAAAAAAAAAAAGAAAAAAAAAGAATGAATCATGGAAAGATAAATATAACCTTGGAAATGAGCAGACTAGAAATACATGATGAATATGAGGATGAGAGATACTGTATGTACAGCACTTCAGTTTGAAGTTTCTTGAGTTTGATGAAAGCAATGTAAGAATCTACCAAGAGCAGGCAAAACAATGACATCCAAATAAGTGGGTCTCATCATGCAATGGTTAATAGCATGTTGCAAAACAGTTAATAAGGATTTCAAATTAGTAGCATTAGAACATGCCAAGCCAAAAGGTGTCATTTCTGTAACACAATTCATGTCAATTTTGTCACTGGTGGTCCAATTAAAAGGTCTTAAAAGTGCAACTAAGCTAAGATCTTTTTTTCTTTTCAGCTTTGCAGTGTGCAAGTGTTAAAGTTTTTCCTTTTGCTGGCTACAACCCTGTTAGAGTCTCCCTCTTACTTTCAATTCTGATTAGAGAAATTTCCTTGATTACTGACCATCCAAAAATAAACTTTAGTAAAATAATGAAGGTACTCTATGTGGATAAAATATACTCACCTTGCTAAAGGCCACTAAAGATCACATATGGAGCAGTCAATAAACAAGATACAGTACTTACAATTATTTCCATTGAATAAAGTACTATAATTCAAAAAGGAATGTATGGTGTGTTTTTCTGTGTGCCCTGGAGTGGAAACCATTTTAAAAAAATGTATTTGTTTTACAACCCAATTCCAAAAAGTTGGGATGCTGGCAAAGACTTTAAATATATAATCATCTACAGTGCATGATATCAAAAGATTCTGAGAATCTGGAGAAATCTCTGTGCAAGGGACTAGCCCGTAACGCAATATTAGATGCCCATGATCTTCGGACCCTGAGACAGCACTGTATTTAAAACAGGCATGATTCTGTGATGGACATCACTGCATGGGCTCAGAAATAGTTCCAAAAATCACTGTGAACACAGCCATGCTGTCCAAAAATTCAAGTTAAATCTCTATCAAGCAAAGAAGCCATTATCTGAACATGATCCAGAAATACTGTTGTCTTCTCTGAGCCAAAGCTCATTTAAAATGGTCTGTTGCAAAGTGGAAAACTATTCTATGGTCAGACAAATTTAAATTTTACATTTGTTCTGGCAACCATGGGCACCACAACCTCCAGAATAAAGAAGAGAGGGACCTTCCAGCTTGTAATTAGTGCTTGGTTCTAAAGTCTGCATCTCTGATAGTATGGAGGTGCATTAGTGAGTATGAGATAGGCAACTCACACATCTGGAACCATCAAAGCTGAAAGATATATTCAGGTTTTAGAGCAGCATATTCTCAGGCAAGAATGGGACATCATTCCTCTCCTAAAACTCCAGCAACTAGTCTCCTCAGCTCCCAGAAATTTACACAGTGTTAGAGAGAAGAGGGGATGCTACACCTTGGTAAACATAGCCCTGTCCCAACTTTTTTAAATTGGGATTGTACTTTGGTACCTGGCTTGTCTTGGCGCCGCTCAAAAGCTGAGCCGCCAATCCAAAGAATTACCTCACTGGCATGTGTAGGGGAGTGGTGTCTGTATAAAGTCCAGTAGCTTGTGGTTGAGAATAGGAGAAAGGACACCGCTCTGGCCACCAATGTAGTCCTGTGTATAGGGGATGGCCTCAGCTGTCAATCTGGCCATGCCCTCTGCTGCGTCTCACCCCGCCCATCAAGGGGCTTGATTACAGCTTGGTAAACATAGCCCTGTCCCAACTTTTTTGAAATTGGGGTTGTACTTTGCCAGCTTTTTGTTGCTCTATCTTAACTTTTTTGAGACATGTTGCTGTAATTTCAAAATTACCATATTTTTCTTAAAATGGTACATTTTTGCAGTTTAAACATTTGATGTTTTCTATTGTGAATAAAATATGGGTTTAAGAAATTTGCAAATCATTGCATTATTTTATACAGATTTCACAGAGCGTCCCAACTTTTATGGAATGAGGATTGTTCTTAGCAATCTATAATGCCAATTAACACCAGTGCCATGGCTGCATCCCATGTTAAAAGTATATGCATAACTTTTAAAAAAAGATACAATATATCATTTAAAATATATACATATACAAAAAAAATTGCCTTAAAGACACCCCCCCCCCCACCCACCTTCTTCTGTGAACCTGGTTCTAAATTGAATGGAAAGAGATTTTTGCATTAAACATATTATTTTGTCAAAACATTGCCTACCAATTGCAGAATAAGGTGCTGAAAATGGATATTAAGATTTTAAAAACCTTCGAGAATTAAATTTCAATAACAAAATGCGCTGGTTTACAATAGGTTAAGTCTTTCTCTAAGCTCCCAATGCTCTAAAAAGAAGAGATGTGGCTGCTTTGTGCCTGCCCACCCCTCACCTCTGCTGTCAAAATGTTTTGGCACAGAAGACAGTTCACAGTTTGAACTGTGTAGTTAGCGGTTTGTCTATCCCTGCACTTTAAAGAGACCCTGTCACCACATAGGAAAATGAGGTTGGAGGATTGCTTTAAAAATGTTTATGTTAAAATAGTTAAAGCACATCATGCATTAAGATGAAAATTCCAGATCTCATAAGAATGTATTCCTTAGTAGGAACACATTCTTGTACATTTTTTTTTCTTGTACTGATAGAAAATTACCAGCTGGTCCATGTCTGCCCCATTTTTATTTTTTTTGTCGGAGTATAAATCTTTGTCTCTAGAATGTTTAAATTCACTTCTGTTGACTGACTGACTCACTACCTCTGCTGGAAGTCTATTTAAAGTGTCAACTATTTTTTTGACAGCAATACTTTCTAAGGTTATTTTTGAACTTTCCGCCTGCCAGTTAGAGCTCATGTCTCCACGGCCTCAGCTTTCCCAAGATGCCAAAAGTAAACTGATCCAAAGCACTAGGCACCTAGATAAGCAGGTTAGAAGGTTTTGTTTTTACTTACCATTTTTTACACAGGGGATGGAGGGCTACTAAATGGTGGGAGGTGGCATTTTAATGCAAAGATATATTATACTCTAATGTATGTGATAATAAAAGGAGGCGTATAAACGGGACTCTTTTTTTTTTTTTAAACATTTACAGTAATTTGAACTAAAATTCGTGTTATGTATATATGGAGTACATGTATTGAGTTAATGTCAAATTACATAATTTTTGAAATATTACATAAATAGGATAAATGACATAATTGGAAATATTTTATTCCTTCTGCAACCTTTTTCCTGAAAGCCAGTCTTAGATCAGGATGTTTAATAAAGCCACACCTTTCTACAACAGCTTTGTGAAGAGCAAAGAACTCAGTCTTATCTCGGCCATATTTCTAGGGCAGTTAATATTATAGATGTAATGACGAACATTCACCTACAAAACAAATAACTATATTTGAGGACTGTGGATCACAAATATCTGAATAGGTCAGAATTCTATAGAATATATTGACAGAAATGTACTGATAACAACTGGGTTGAGTAGAATTGCATAATATTTTGCCGTTACGAGAAAACGTCGATCTCACAAGTAAACAATGAAACAGGAAAAGGTGTACCACACTTATACAGGTAAACTCAATGGCACTTGTCATACAGTATCCAGTGGTAGCAGGACATAACTAGTTGATATTGAAAGACGGAGGTTAATTAGAATTTTCATTAAATTAAAAATGTCTCATGTACAGAGCCAAATAACCAATAATGTACAAACAAAAGCTGTCTGTTTTGCATGCGGAAACCAATCAACTTCCACTTTGATCTTCCATTCTGCTTTCAGTAATAGGAAAGAAGCCATGAACAATACAGAGTCTACTAATCTAAGTAATTTCTGGAATTAACATGCTATGTCATTGTCTGTTAAAAGCTTAATGACCTAGGATCCTATTTTTAAACTATATCTTTTTTAGCTGTAAAGTGTAAAATTACAAATACAAGTTAATGGCAACTTTACTTGCGATCACTACTCCCGACCTGTAAGAACCAGTTTTACATACGTTAGGCTAGGTACACACAGGCTAAATATCTTCCTGTTCAACAAAAACAGCCCGACATTCAGAATGTACACCTGTCTTTCTGACAGAGGCCAGACGTTTGTCGAAGGGACATGCTGGAAATCCAATCAGCGCTTGCAGCCATTGGCTGATCAGTGTGTTCTCGTGGGGCACAGTCAGAAAACAGAGGCACAACTGGGGATATCCCCACATTAACATCGCTTGTGTAAGTATGGTGATCAACTGATCTGCCCGCTGAGTTGTGACATTAGTACAGTAAAAGTTTCTTTCCGGCAAATGGACCATGCAGCTTATTTTTGTTCAAGCAGCATCCTATTGTCTCCTTGAAACAACCACGCCATCTTTTTCCAGGAAACCTGTATTTCTCCTGAGGTTACATGTGGGTTTTACTTTGAATTGTGACTTCAATGGCCTACCTGACCTTGGCTTGGTATCAAGAGATCCTTGAATTTTCCACTTTTTAGTAAGTGATTGAACAGTACTGACTGGCAGATTCAAGTTTAGATATCTTTTTATATCCTTTTTCATCCTTAAAGTTCCACTACTTTGTTATGCAGGCCTTGACAGTTCTTTTCTGCTCCCCATTGCTCAGTATCTAGCCAGCTCAGTGTATCCACGTGCTAGCTAGCAAACTCACTGACTATATATACACAGACACTAATTTCAATTTAAAAAAATACAGATGTGGGAAATAAACCTTTGACATTTTAACCTGTGTGTCACCTGGGTGATTTCTGTTATTATGAAAGTAGGATAATAGAGCTGAGGGAAAAGATGAGATTTATATTTCACGCCAAAACACAATTTCCATGAAAAATAAACACTTAATGGTTATGGAGCATCATGTCTCTAAAATAGATGAGGAAGTTCAAACTAATTTGTGCATCCAATAATCTGAATATTCAAGCTTAAAATGTTACTAAACTCACAACAGTAAAATCAGTCTGTATATGCAGTAAAGCATGATTGTTATACTCACTGTGGAACCTAAGGGGTTAATCCTCCGCATTGTGTATAAAAGCGGTTTGATCCTGTCTTCTCTAATCCTCCCCTTCTACTGTCCCCAATCCATCTGCTGATTGTACAGAGCTCTAGGAGTCACTATGCACATGCTTGGTTTAGGGTGTATTGCTAGCGAGTTTTTTCTTTGGGAGAGAGCATGCAATCAACACAGGGCCAGTCAGCAGTGTTCAGACAGAAGGTTAGGGGTTATGCAGCCTCATAGGACAATCAAAGGAGAATGCAAACTTCTACAAGCTCACAAGACTGCTATATACTGCTGATAAGAAAAGGTATTTAGCAGTTTATATTTAATACAATAGCGCAATAATTGCATTTCCATGTAGTGTGTACTGTGTGACTATATAGTGAATGCATGTTCCTGGGTTTATTACCACTTTAAATTATTGTATTGTCTTCATAATGTACCTCTCATTTAAACTTACTTTATCTGTGTCTGATACTTCAACTTAGCAATCAGTAATCAGAATCACCTGAAGTCTTAAGCTGGACATACATGGATCGAGATTTGTTTGTTTCAGCAGAGACCAGCCAAATTTCAATCCCTGTATGGCAACTGTGGTTGAACAGAAGACAATCTACCAATCGACTGTTCAAACTGTCCTGTTGGAAAATTTCCACTTGATCAGCACTGCTCGATATAGACTGCAGCACTGATCAGTGTATTCTGGGGGCGGGGAAGTCTCCTAACAGTCAGAGCCAGGAGGTTTCCTCCATCCACCAGGAATGTGTGGATGGGGGAATTGGGTCAGTTTTTTACCCGCTGGTTGAAGGAAAAAACTGACTCATCTATGGGCAGCCTTATAGTTGCTAACTTGTCAATTGCCCAACTTTGCATACCGTCTCCCAACTCTGGAGTCTGCATACCAGTGTCACTTAACATAGCTCCATAGTTAACAAGGCAAATTACTATGGTGCTTTCTTATTTGACACCGAATAGCACTCTGAAGATTTTGGAGACAGTGTGTGAGGTTACGCAGTTGACAATTTAGGAGCCCGACAAAATCTGAGTGACTTCAAACTCCTGACATTTAAGCTGAGCGAGTAAAGCTAAATAAGGATGTAAACAAAAATATTTATATGTAAAACTGCAAAAAGGTATAACATTTTAAATTTATTATTTAAACTATGACAAATCGGGTTCTCTTTAAAGCCAGAAATGCTAAAACATCAGATTATTCTAGTTGTCTGAGTAGAATAAGTTTTCAGTGTAGCACATGTCTCAGCATACTAGTTGTCTGAATAGAAAATATCTTAGAGTACCATGTATCCCAGCACGGAGGAATTGACCATAACACACTGGCACACATCTAGAAGGTGGCACAAATGAAGCGTCACCAGGGACAGTGCTTCTGCTAGGCAAACTAGGCGGCCGCCTAGGGCGCTCTGAGACCTAGGGGAGTCTGGGTGCAGCAAAGGCCAGCACTCTCTCTGTGGGACGCCACAGTGTTATACATTATTCTTCAGCTGACAGGAGAGGCAGCATAGGTGAGGAAGAAAGGACAGAGCAAGATGCCGGCCAACCCTTCCAATGTTCCTCTCAGATTCAGTCCCTTACTGCAAGCCGGCTGGCGACTGTTGATCACTGTGGAGTTCCAGCCCTTCTCTTCCCATTCATCAGCAGAGGCGGAGCTGCGCCTGCGGAAGGTAATGTCTCACTCCGATGTCTCGTTTCTGTGTGAGTGTGACCTGGCCGCCTGGACATCCACCACATGTGCAATGACATCATCACGATCCCACAGCCGGCTCTTCTAGTGCCTGTTGTGTCAGTGTTGGTGGTGGATCTGTCACTGTGTGGGTGCACTCAGTTCAGCTGCCTGCTGTCACAGCATTGTATCTCCCCCCATTGCCTGGGGAAGTCCAGCCTGGGATCTGTCAGAGTGTGGATCCATCATCCTCCAATCTAATAGTGGTGCTGGTGGCATCTTATGGCACTATTTTTGCACATTCAAAAAAGTGTAGCAGTTTCATGCTTTGTTGCTTTCATATTTTCCACTGACCTTAATTCTATTTATGTATTTTTTTTTCTTTTATGGGGGGGGACCAGCCCTGAGCGTCACACAAAAGTAAACTTTCCCTAGTAGGGGGAAGAAACCTCTGTCTAGAGGTTCAAGCTATATAGAAACCATAAACAGGAAGAAAAATGATAAGTTTTTGAAAGGACTTTACTGGTGCCCCAAAAATATATAGACAGATAGACAAAGATATATAATAAAAACACTGGGGTTGGTTTACTAAAGCTCTGCATTGAAACCAATCAGCTTCCAGTTTTTTTTTTCTGTTAAAGCCTGATTTAACAAGTTGAAGTTAGAAGCTGATTGACAATTAACCCCACTGAGCAAATTAACCCCACTGTATTAAAATCACACATATCCCACCCCCCCCCCCCCCCCCCGAGTTAAATTCCATAGGTCCTCCTAGAGTTTAGCTATGGAAACTCATATACAGTGTGCATATAAAAGGATCACCCTCTTTAAAATAATCACATGTTGTTGCTTTGCAGCCTGAAATGAAGCAGACATGGTTTTTGTTATATCCAGCTGTATTTACTATCCAAGTGTTTATGTATTTAACATCCAAGTGAAAGATATAACACCAACATTTTAGAAAAAAAAAAACAAAACAAAAACAGAATCACTAAGTTGGAAAAAGGATCACCCCCCCTAAAAATGACTTAAACTCAATCAGGTGTAGCTAATCACCTTCTCAATGACGCACAAAGCCATCTGACTTTCAATTGTGATCAGCTGTGGTTATTTTGATTAGCTCAGCATGAAAAGAGCTTTCCTGGAACATTTCAGTCACTGGTAATGCAAATGAAGCAAACAATCAACTATGGGTGGCAAGACACTGTCAAAAGATCTCCGAGCTAAAGTTCTGGACAGGTACAAGTCAGGAGATGGATCCAGCAAAATTTCAAAAGTCTTATCAACGTCTAGAAGCACAGTGAATTCTAATATTAGAAAGTAGAAGGTATTTAGTATAACACAGACCCTCCCTGGGTCAGGACGTAGCTCCAAACTGGAAGAAAAAGCGGCCCATAACAACTCTGAAGCAGTTACAAGACTTTATGAAAAATAGTGGCAATTGTGTGCATGTGACAACAACATAACAAATTCTCCACAAATGTGGCTTGTATGGGAGGCTTGCAAGAAAAAAGCCACTCCTCAAGAAAGGCCACTTGAAGTCACGACTGAGCTTTGCCAAAATACCCCTTGAAAGATTCTGTCACGTGGAAAAATGATGTTATGGTCAGATGAAACTAATTATTTGTCCTCAACACCATCCAAGTAACACAGTTTCTATAGTAAAGCATGGAGGGGTTAATATTCTGCTATAGGGGTGTTTCTCTGCAGAAAGAACTGGAGAACCTGTCAGGCTAGAAGAAAAATGGATAGGGCAAAATACAGTTTTCTTGAGAAAATCTGCTGCTCTCAAAAAGTTGTCAATAGGAAGGTTTACCTTCCAACATGACAATGACCCAAAGCACAGAGCAAAAATGACCACACAGTGGTTGAAGAAGAAAAAGGTGAATGTCCTTGCAAGGCCTAGTCAGAGGCCAGACTTAAATCCCATTGAAGACTGCAGTCCACAAACAGTCACCATCAAATTTAACTGAACTGAGTGGGCAAATATTGTAAAGTCTAGATGTGCAAAGTTAGTAGAGACATATCCCAACAAAACTAAAAGTTGTAATTAAAGCAAAAGGTGGCTCAACGAAATACTGACACAAGGGGGTAATCCTTTTTCCAACTCAGTGATTCGGTTTCAAAGTTTTTTGTTGGTATTTTTCACTTGGATGTTATAAGTTTCACTGAGTAAATACAGCTGGATAAAGCAAAAACTGTGTATACTTAATGTTAGGCTGCAAATCAACAAAATTTGATTATTTTAAAGGGAGTGATTATTTTCTATACCCACTGTATATCACAAAGTTTCAAACATACATATTCATCTTTATAAAAATTTCATACTGAGAAAAAAAAAATTGTAAAATATATAGACACAGCGCCAATAAATTATATATAAAGCTGCAAACCTAACCAAAGAAAAGGTAAGTGACAAAAAATATATAAAGGAATGCGCTAAATACCAAATCACATGAAAATGCAGATAAATACATAAATAAAATAAAAAATATATTTATAAATGTCCGTAATTCATATATAAGTCCAAACACCAATATAAGCGCATTCCTTTATATATTTTTTGAGAAAAAAAATTGTGTGTGTATTGAAGGGGGACATCTGCAGCATATATTAGCCTCGGGGGTAAGCATGGGAACACAGAGAGATCCCAGAGAAAGGATAATGAACAGGCCGAGTTTAGGTAGAATACACTCAACTCTAATACAAATGTGGCAAAAAAGTGTGTGTATGTATTATCAAAAACATTTAAAAACAAAGTAGGATAGCAAATGACTCACCCACCTCTAGGTGGAGCCACAACTAAAAGATTTTGTCCATCAGGCAGGATTATTGAAACTTAACCACTTGAAGACCAGCCACTGCATTAAAACGTTTGCAGGGTGGCACGGCTGCGCAAAAGCACGTTTTAAAACGTGTTATTGCAAAACAGGTAGGGGGCGCACGCGAGGCACGCCACCGCCCTACCTGTGCCGCCAATCGCGGCCGTGGATGTCAGTCGCCAGGTCACGGTCAGTCATTACCGGCTGTTTCCCAGCGATTAGCGGCAAACACTGACAGAGAGCAGGGCTGCATTGTTTACACACAGCTCTGCTCTCTGTCAGTTCCCTTTCAGCTTCTGACATGCTGATCGGGACAGAAGAGTTTATCTGTCCGGATCAGTGTGTCTCCGTGCAGTACACACCCCCGCCCCCTAGTAAAACACTCCTCACGCAGTGTCAATGACCCCAAGTCAGTTCCCCCCCCAGTGTCAGAATGTCCACCGCAGTCCCGCAGTCCTGCCATAAGTCGCTGATCGCCACCATTATTAGTATAAAAAAAAATAAAAAATCCCAGTATCTTTCCCGCCATTTGTAAATGCTATAACTTTCACGTAAACCAATTAATTTACACGTATTGTTTTTTTTTTGTTTTTTTTTTTAGCAAAGACATGTCGCACAATGCATTTTGGCCAAAATGTATGACGAAATTTTATTTTAAAATTTTTTTACTGGACATGTTTTATAGCAAAAAGTCCAAAATATTGTTTTTTTTTCCTCAAAATTGTCAGCCTTTTTTTTTTTTTTATAGCACAAAAAATAAAAACCGCACAGGCGATCAAATACCACTGAAAGAAAGCTCAATTTGTGGTAAATTTAATTTGGGTGCAGTGTTGCATGACCACACAATTGTCAGCTAAAGTGACAATTTAGCTTCCTGACCACCCTATAGCAGAAATACTGCTACAGGGCGGCTTGGGTGCGCAAAATCACACATATACAGTCAGGTCCATAAATATTGGGACATCGACACAATTCTAACATTTTTGGCTCTATACACCACCACAATGGATTTGAAATGAAACTAACAAGATGTGCTTTAACTGCAGACTATCAGCTTTAATTTGAGGGTATTTACATCCAAATCAGGTGAACGATGTAGGAATTACAACAGTTTGCATATGTGCCTCCCACTTGTTAAAGGACCAAAAGTAATGGGACAGAATAATAATCATAAATCAAACTTTCACTTTTTAATACTTGGTTGCAAATCCTTTGCAGTCAATTACAGCCTGAAGTGTGGAACGCATAGACATCACTAGACGCTGGGTTTCATCCCTGGTGATGCTCTGCCAGGCCTCTACTGCAACTGTCTTCAGTTCCTGCTTGTTCTTGGGGCATTTTCCCTTCAGTTTTGTCTTCAGCAAGTGAAATGCTCAATCGGATTCAGGTCAGGTGATGGACTTGCCATTGCAGAACATTCCACTTCTTTGGTGGCTTTTGCAGTCTGCTTTGGGTCATTGTCCATCTGCACTGTGAAGCGTCCAATGAGTTCTGAAGCATTTGGCTGAATATGAGCAGATAATATTCCCGAAACACTTCACAATTCATCCGGCTGCTTTTGTCAGCAGTCACATCATGAATAAATACAAGAGAACCAGTTCCATTGGCAGCCATACATGCCCACGCCATGACATTACCACCACCATGCATCACTGATGAGGTGGTATGCTTAGGGCAGCAATGGGCAAACTACAGCACGCGGGCCGTATACGGCCCGGCGGACCTTTTAATACGGCCCGCGGAGCTAGGCTTCTGCTAGGCTCCTCTCACAGTCCGCCCCGTTTCCTATGAGGATCTGTCCCCCCTCGACGTATCTGCGCATGTGCCGGAGATCGCCGATCGGCTGCTAATGCCTGAAACTGGCACATGCGCAGATACGTCGAGGGGGACAGATCCTCATAGGAGACAGATTTTCATGCTACACCGAACGGCGCGGGAACAAGAGGAACAAGAGGAACGCGCGGAGCAAAGGTAAGTGAATTGACACAGGGGGGACTTGGGGACTTAATATGGGGGATGAATTAATATGGGGAATGAATTACTATATGGGGGATGAATTACTATATGGGGGATGAATTACTATGGGGGATTAATTACTATATGGGGGATTAATTACTATATGGGGGATTAATTACTATGGGGGATGAATTACTATGGGGGATGAATTACTATATGGGGGATGAATTACTATATGGGGGATGAATTACTATATGGGGGATGAATTACTATGGGGGATGAATTACTATATGGGGGATGAATTACTATGGGGGATGAATTACTATATGGGGGATGAATTACTATATGGGGGATGAATTACTATATGGGGGGATGAATTACTATATGGGGGGATGAATTACTATGGGGGATGAATTGCTATATGGGGGACGAATTACTATATGGGGGACGAATTACTATATGGGGGATGAATTACTATGGGGGATGAATTACTATATGGGGGATGAATTACTATATGGGGGATGAATTACTATATGAGGGATGAATTACTATATGAGAGATGAATTACTATATGGGGGATGAATTAATATGGGGGATGAATTACTATATGGGGGATGAATTACTATATGGGGGATGAATTACTATATGGGGGATTAATTACTATGTGGGGGATGAATTACTATGGGGGATGAATTACTATATCGGGGATGAATTACTATATGGGGGATGAATTACTATATGGGGGGATGAATTACTATATGGGGGGATGAATTACTATGGGGGATGAATTACTATATGGGGGATGAATTGCTATATGGGGGATGAATTACTATATGGGGGACGAATTACTATATGGGGGATGAATTACTATATGGGGGGATGAATTACTATATGGGGGGATGAATTACTATGGGGGATGAATTACTATATGGGGGATGAATTGCTATATGGGGGATGAATTACTATATGGGGGACGAATTACTATATGGGGGATGAATTACTATGGGGGATGAATTACTATGGGGGATGAATTACTATATGGGGGATTAATTACTATGCTTACTATGGGGGAATATTACTATACTTACTATGGATGACACATACACATCATTCATCTACTCTTGGTCCGGCCCCCGGGTCCAATATATGAACCCATTGCGGCCCTCAAGTCAAAAAGTTTGCCCACCCCTGGCTTAGGGTCATGAGCAGTTCCTTTCCTTCTTCATACTCTTTTCTTCCCATCACTCTGGTACAAGTTGATCTTGGTCTCATCTGTCCATAGGATGTTGTTCCAGAACTGTGAAGGCTTTTTTACATGTCGTTTGGCAAACTCTAATCTGGCCTTCCTGTTTTTGAGGCTCACCAATGGTTTCCATCTTGTGGTGAACCCTCTGTATTCACTCTGATGAAGTCTTCTCTTGATTGTTGACTTTGCCACACATACACCTACTTCCTGGAGAGTGTTCTTGATCTGGCCAACTGTTGTGAAGGGTGTTTTCTTCTCATCTTGAGGGTTGACAGCAACAGATTCCAAATGCAAATAGCACACTTGAAATGAACTGTGGACCTTTTATCTGCTCATTGTAATTGGGATAATGAGGGAATAACAAACACCTGGCCATGGAACAGCTGAGACGCCAATTGTCCCATTACTTTTGGTCCCTTAACAAGTGGGAGGCACATATGCAAACTGTTGTAATTCCTACACCGTTCACCTGATTTGGATGTAAATACCCTCAAATTAAAGCTGACAGTCTACAGTTAAAGCACATCTTGTTCGTTTCTTTTCAAATCCATTGTGTTGGTGTATAGAGCCAAAAATGTTAGAATTGTGTCGATGTCCCAATATTTATGGACCTGACTGTATGTATGTATGTATGTATATATATATATATATATATATATATATATATATATATATATATATATATATACACATGATTTGCGCTCCCATGGTTTTCACGTCCCTCCCAGATAGCGTCAGATTGCCCGTCAGTAAACCAGTCATCAAATTTAACCCCTTGATTGCCAGGAGCACGCTCATGCACAATAAATCTCCATTGCTAGTATAGTGTCTGGTATAGTGCTGATCTGATCAAAGATATTGACCCATTCAGTGTTCACATTAGTATAACGTCCCCAAAACTCAGCGTCAGCGGGATCAGTCCCGGGAACCTGCCAGCACCTGCGTTTAGCCCCTACGCTTACCCCCCCTTCTCCCCCAGCAAGTGCAGTGTCAGTAGGTCACTGTCACTTGACACACTGCACACAAAACCGCAGTGTTTGCAGAATCAGGCCTGATCTCTGTTAGCACTTGTCGGTAAATTTTGATGACTCTCATATGCAGCAGAGTGCCAGTACTAGTGCCGCTCTACCTTTTGGTGAACTGGCGAGTACCAGCGGTCTAGTACATCATGGTCTTTCACATACCTCCGTGATTTTTGGAGCTGTTTTTCACAAAATATCTGTATGCGTTGATTGTGGATCAAAGCAATTCATATGTACAACAATTTATCGCTGCCAACCCAAATTCAAACCTTGCCAGGCCAGTCGCATGGAAACTCATTACGGTTTTCGAATTTACATTTTTTTTGGGCCTAACCCTCAACATGGGCATTACTAAAAGAAATGAATTGCAGTTGTATTGGTCCGCAGACCCGATTCATCATATGCCGTGTTCTCTGCTGCCATGGCCAGGCATAGATATGAGAGTATAATGTGTTTTATGCATTTCAGCGACAATACACTCTGTCATCCTCGGGGTAACCCTGAATTTGACCGGCTCCACAAAATTCAGCTCCTCGCAAATCACCTTAACCAAAAATTTGCAGATGTCTATACTCCCCAGCAAAACATCTGCGTTGATGAGTCCCTCATCAATTGTTCTGGCTGCCTTTCATTCAAACAATTCCTCCCCTGCAAGTGTGCCAGATATGGGGTCAAGATGTAGAAGACCTGCGAGAGGGCAACAGGCTATACTTATAAGTTTCAGATTTACAAGGGAAAAGATAGTCACATGGAGCCCCCTGGATGCCCAGACTACATGGGGAGCAGTGACAAGATAGTTTGGGACTTGGTGTCATCCTTTTTCCATATGGGGTACACTTATACAGTACGTGGACAATTTTTATTTAAGCGTGCCACTATTTAGACATTTGTTCAATCTTGGAACTGGCACTTGTGGCAAAGTGTGACCTAATGTGTGCCCACCATTAGAAGTGGTGGATGCAGGGCGGTATATTCTAATGGTGGGCATACCACACACTTTTTCTGGCAGAGATTTCTTCTCATTTTTGTCATTCAGTCCACAGGCTGCATACAAAAAATAGTATATATACCCAACAAGGACCAGCGACGTACTGGTACATCACTGGACTTTGAATGGTTATACCAGGATGATGCCTACAGCTGCAGGCATCATCCTGGCATCGTTTTTTTCAGCCGGCGATCGGCTTTCATGTAAAAGCAATCCAAGTGGCTAATTAGCTGAAAGATTGCTTTTACAAGCAGTGGGAGGTGATGCCCCTCCTCCCCCGCTGCCTTCCACGGCCTTCTCGGGCAATCTCGTGCCATCGGGGGAACCCGAGAATGTAGCCGGTGTTTCTGCCAGCTGACCATAGACCTGATTGGAGACCAGAATGGTGCCAATCATCTCTATAGCCTAAGAATTCAGAAGCAACAAGCATTTCATCACTTCAGTTTCACAGGATATAAACAGCGCCATTTGTAAATTGGGAAAACATCTGATCACACCGATTTTGGTTTGATTAGATAATGTAAGGGCAGAGGAGATATCCAGAGTCTGATAAACCCCAGATTTCTCAAAAAAGAATATATGACAATGCCCATTGAAATTATAGGGGATATTTGCATTCCCTGTTATAGCATTAGAAGTGATCAAAGCAAAAAAAAAAAAAAAAAATGAAAAGGTACAAATGTAAAAATAATAAAAAATAATCAAAATAACTAATCGCCCCTCCCATGCGCACACACTTGTGTGCACAAGCCTTGACCCTGTGCCGGTATGTAAACAGCGGTTGCACAATGCATGTGAGGTATTGCCGTGAACGTCAGATCAAGGGCAGTAATTCTAACACTAGGCCTCCTCTGTAAATCTAAAATGGTAGCTTTTAAAGGCTTTTAAAGTGTTGCCTATGGATATTAAATTGTCGCCATTGCACGGGGCATGCGCAGTTTTAAAGCATGTCATGTTTGGTATCTATTTACTCGGCATACCATTATCTTTTATATTTTACGAACTAATTGACCAATATATTGTGTTTTTGTGCATTAAAAATAAAAAAAAGTGTATTTTTTTTTTAAAAATTTGCTTTTGAAAAATCGCTGCACGAGTACTATGTGCCATAAAACATTGTAGTACCCACCATTTTATTCACTGGGGTGTCTGCTTTAAAAAAATATATAATGTTTGGGGGTTTAAATTAATTTCCTAGCAAAAAATACTGATTTTTTTCATGTGAACAAAAAGTGTCAGAAAAGGTTTGGTCTTCAGGTGGTTAGACGAGTGAGTGATGTGCGGCATAAACTTCTAATGCTGGGCATAAAACGCCCCCACCCCCCAAAACGACCCCTTTTTGGAAAGTAGATACCCCAAACTATTTGTTGAGAGGCATGTTGAATCAATAGAATTAATTTTTTTACCACAAGTTTTTGGAAAATGAAAAAAAATTTTTTTTTTTTTTTTACACAAAATTGTCACTTAAATGATTTACTGCTCACACATGCCATGGGTATATGTGGAATTATTCCCCAAAATACATTCTGCTACTTCTCCTGAGTATGGGGGTACCACATTTGAGAGATGTTTTGGCAGTCTACCCAAGCACAGGGCCCCAAAATCCAATAAGCACCTTCAGGCTTTTAAAGGGCTTTATTTCCTCATTACACTTCCTGACTACCTATCACAGTTTGGGAGGCCCTGAAATGCCAGTATAGCACCTAACTCCCCCCCCAAATGACCCCTTTTTGGAAAGTAGACACCCCAAGGAATTTGATAAAAGCACGGTAAGTATTTTGCAGATCTCATTTGTTGCCACAAGTTTTTGGAAAATAAAGAAAAAAAACAAAAACATTTTTTTCTATTCTTTTTCTATATTTCAAAACCTTGTAAGAAAAAATGAGATCTGCAAAATACTCACCATGCCTCTTTTTAAATTCCTTGGGGTGTCTACTTTCCAGAAAGGGGTCATTTGGGGGGGCTTGGTGCTATCCTGGCATGTTTGGGCCTTAGAAACTGTGATAGGTAGTGAGGAAGTCAAATGAGGAAGTTACGCACCTTCAGGCTTTCAAAGTGGTCATTGGATTTCAGGCTCCTGTATGTGGCTAGGCTCCCAAAAAGTCTCACACACGTGGTATCCCCATACTCGGTAAAAGTAGCAGAATGTATTTTGGGGTGTAATTCCACATATACCCATGGCTTGTGCGAGAAATAAATAATTTAAATGACAACTTCGTGTAAAAAAAAAAAACCCAAAAAAAAAAAACATGTTTGGTCATTTTCCAGAAACTTTTGGAAAAAAAATAAATCTTCCATGGACTCAATATGCCTCTCAGCAGATAGCTTAGGGTGTCTACTTTTCGAAAAGGGGTCATTTTAGGGTGTTTGTACTATCGTGGTATTTTTGCACCTCAAGAAATGTGATAAGCAGTCAGAAAGTTAAAGCTGTGTAAATTCCATTATCTATACCATATTTTGTAGACGCTATAACTTTCACACAAAGCAATCAATATACACTTATTGGGAATTTTTTAATCAAAAACATGTAGCAGAATACATTTTGGCCTAAATTTACGATGAAATTTTAGTTTTTTTGGATATTTTTTATGGACAGAAATGAGAAAATACTGTTTTTGTCAAAAATTTTCTTTTTTTCTTCAAAACTTTTTCTGGTTATAACACCAACAATAAAAAGTGCACAGGTGATCAAATACCACCAAAAGAATGCTCTATTTGTGTTAAAAAAAGGACATAAATTTCATTTATGTACCGTATTGCATGACCGTGCAATTGTCCGTTAAACTAGCACAGCGCTGTATAGCAAAAAAATGGCGTAAATTGAAGTATCTATACCATAGTTTGTAGACGCTATAACTTTCACACAAAGCAATCAATATACACTTATTGGGATTTTTTTTACAAAAAACATGTAGCAGAATACATTTTGGTCTAAATTTATAACTAACTTTGAGTTAACTATATATTTTTTAAAGCTGAAAGTAAAAAATATAGTTTTTCTACAAAATTTTTGGTCTTTTCTTGTTTATAGCGTGAAAAATAAAAAAGTGCACAGGTGATCAAATATCACTGAAAGAAAGCTCTATTTGTGTGAAAAAAAGGACGTAAATTTCGTTTGGGTGCAGCATTGCATGACCGCGCAATTATCAGCTGAATTAGTGCAGCGCCGAGTAGCAAAAAGAGGCCCGGTCATTAAGGGGGGTAAATCCTCAGGAGCTCAAGTGGTTAAAAGAGAAGTACAACCAAAGCTCTTTTCCCTATATTTCTCGTGTCGGTCACAGGAGTGCAGTTCGTTCTGTACTCTTATGACCTGTTTTCAGCTGACATCACTCAGCCGGTCCAGGCTGGAGAAAGATCCCAACTTTAAAGTTGGGATCCACCCTAGAGTCTGGAGCAGCACCTGCCTCAACCTCTCAGAGATCTGCTGAGAGCCTGATCCAGCAGCTCCCTCCCCTTCCACAACACGCTCCAGTGAGTGCAGGGAGGGGGTTGAGGGGGGAGAGCAGACAGCAGTGACTGACAATCACCTCTCTGCTCACAGCAGCTGTAAGAACTCAACAATCAGCAGTCATGTGATCGTTGAGTTCTCACACTTTGAGCAGATGGGGGAAAGATGCAGCATCGGTCTGGACCTAGGTAAGTATAATTTGAGAAAATAAAAGCCTCTACTTCTCTTTTAAGCCAGCCATAGATGGTTTTAGTCTTGCCTGGTTCAGCAGGAACCGCCCGAGATTCGATCAATATATGGGCAGGCTGATTGTACAGAAATTGATCCAATGATCAACTTGGGTACAACCAGCATGTCAGATTTTTAGAATGTGAATATTTCCAATGGTTATAGCCACTAACGATAGCAACTATGTTCTCCCTGCTGGAATTATTTTATTAGGGATGAGTGTTCTACCCAGACAAGGCTTCTCCGTTCTCCTTGTTCTGGGGGCTTTCTCCTACTGTATATGCATTCCCATGCTCGTCCCTGTGGTAAATGTACACCGCAGGCATGTTCCCTTTGGATACACATAGCTATGTTCAAGTGAATCATGTTGATTTCTTATCTTGCCATGGATACATTAAATGTTTTCTCAATAAGGTTGTGTACAAACCAACATGTACTTTTGTAAATTACATACAGTGGGGATCGAAAGTTTGGGCACCCCAGCTAAAAATTTGTATTAATGTGCATAAAGAAGCCAAGGAAAGATGGGAAAATCTCCAAAAGGCATCAAATTACAGATTAGACATTCTTATAATACGTCAACAAAAGTTAGATTTTATTTCCATCATTTACACTTTCAAAATAACAGAAAACGAAAAAATGGCGTCTGCAAAAGTTTGGGCACCCTGCAGAATTTATAGCATGCACTGCCCCCTTTGCAAAGCTGAGACCTGCCAGTGTCATGGATTGTTCTCAATCATCATCTGGGAAGACCAAGTGATGTCAATCTCAAAGGTTTTAAATGCCCAGACTCATCTGACCTTGCCCCAACAATCAGCACCATGGGTTCTTCTAAGCAGTTGTCTAGAAAACTGAAACTGAAAATAGTTGACGCTCACAAAGCTGGAGAAGGCTATAAGAAGATAGCAAAGCGTTTTCAGATGTCAATATCCTCTGTTCGGAATGTAATTAAGAAATGGCAGTCATCAGGAACAGTGGAAGTTAAAGCAAGATCTGGAAGACCAAGAAAAATATCAGACAGAACAGCTCGCAGAATTGTGAGAAAAACAATTTAAAACCCACGTTTGACTGCACGATCCCTCCAGAAAGATCTGGCAGACACTGGAGTTGTGGTCACTATTCCACTATAAAGAGATACTTGTACAAATATGGTCTTCATGGAAGAGTCATCAGTAGAAAACCTCTTCTACGTCCTCACCACAAAAATCATCGTTTGAACTTTGCAAATGAACATATAGACAAGCCTGATGCATTTTGGAAACAAGTTCTGTGGACCGATGAGGTTAAAATTGAACTTTTTGGCCGGAATGAGCAAAGGTACGTTTGGAGAAGAAGGGGCACAGAATTTAATGAAAAGAACCTCTGCCCAACTGTTAAGCATGGGGTTGGATCAATCATGCTTTGGGGTTGTGTTGCAGCCAGTGGCACAGGGAACATCTCACGAGTAGAAGGAAAAATGGATTGAATAAAATTTCAGCACATTTTGGATGGTAACTTGATGCCATCTGTGAAAAAGCTGAAGTTAAAGAGAGGATGGCTTCTACAAATGGATAATGATCCTAAACACACCTCGAAATCCACGGGGGATTACATCAAGAGGCGTAAACTGAAGGTTTTGCCATGGCCTTCACAATCTTCTGACCTCAACATAATTGAAAATCTATGGATAGACCTTAAAAGAGCAGTGCGTGACAGACAGCCCAGAAATCTCAAAGAACTGGAAGACTTTTGTAAGGAAGAATGGGCAAAGATACCTCAAATAAGAATTGAAAGACTCTTGGCTGGCTACAAAAAGCGTTTACAAGCTGTGATACTTGCCAAAGGGGGCAGTACAAGATATTAACTCTGCAGGGTGCCTAAACTTTTGCAGACGCCATTTTTTCGTTTTCTGTTATTTTGAAAGTGTAAATGATGGAAATAAAATCTAACTTTTGTTGACATATTATAAGAATGTCTAATCTGTAATTTGATGCCTTTTGGAGATTTTTCCATCTTTCCTTGGCTTCTTTATGCACATTAATACAAATATTTAGCTGGGGTGCCCAAACTTTCGATCCCCACTGTATATGTTTGATAGATTCCTGTTTTCTCCTCTATCTGTCTGAAGAAGTGTTTTGTACCATGAAAAATATCAAGGTAACTGGGCCTCCCTCTCCACAGCTTCAACTTCAACAGCTGGAGCACTTACTACTCTAATTTTGTGAGATATATACACACACACATACTTGGGGTACCAGTGAAGTCCTTTCAAAAAATGATCTTATCTCCCTGATTAAGGGTTTTACATTGTATAAGTAATTCATTGGAATGTAATGCCCCCTTATCTCCTAACTTCTGTAAAATGTATACCCACCCACCAGACTCACTCTCTTCCTAGAGGTTTAAGCTAGGAATTTCAGTTCTTTAGCACAACAGAGAGGATGGAGTATTGCTAACCCATGTTTTACATTATAAAGCATTATCTGTGGTACCTGACATATTCCCTGTGTTTCTGAAGTACAATTCTAGATTGTGACAGAATTCTTCAATAAATATTGTTGGGCTGTATATTAAAATTAAGGCAGATTTACGAATAAAAGAGAAATGATGGTTTTCTAATTAATTAACAACACCAAGTACTGCAAAAAGTAATATTAACAGAATATATATTTGGTTTATCAATGATTAGTCAGATATCACCAAAATTGGTTAGTGGTACCAATTATTATACCAGAAATAAAATTAGCATTAACACTTAATTATTTACTTGACTACACACTTAGCAATGATCCCAATCATCTATCAAATCAAACAGGGATCTGATGATTCTGCAAGCCACATGTGGTTTACTAATAAAAAAAAAACAGAAATAAAATGATCCTTCAAGGATGAAAATAAGGGGAATGTCAGTGACTTGGGATGTGTAGCAGGCCAGGAGCTCAGACTTGTAGCTTGCCCATAGATATCAGTCAATGATACGCAGGTGTAATCCAACTGCCCCAGGGCAAGAAATCTTCTGAGCACTGCAAATCATTAAAGTAGAACTATAGGCAATTTGTTTTTCTTCATTTTGGATAGAGTAAGGAAAGGATATAACTCCTGTAAGGTTTATTTTCTCCATCTTTGTCCCAATGGGGAGATTTATCTTCACTTACTGTCCCATAGACAAAACAGGAATGAGAGGAAATCCCTACAAATTAAGGGAATCTCTTGGGGACACCCAGATCATCAGACCTAGTATTCCCATTGAAAGATTTCCCATCTATTAGTTTTCTGGGGACAACCCAAAATTTGGGATTTTCTTTTACTTTCAATGACAATGGTAAACAGGACAAATAGAGAGGGTGAACCTCCTTAATTGGGGACACAGACAGCTATAAAAAAATGACAGGTGGTCTAATCCATTTTAGTTAGCAAGCAGGATAGATTTAGTTTATTACTAGGGCCTTCAGGCACTCAACATTTGGTGACTTAGCACCCTTAGTACCTTTCCTTTTCAATCTGCAGTGCTGTAGTTTTCTGTAAAATGCAATATGGCAATCTGGAGGTGTTCTGTACACAGATGGTGTACAGAATACCCATCGAAGCATCTTTTCCTGCTTGTGTGATTTTCCCAGAACTTTGCACTTAAAAACAAGTCAGATTTTGGGCATCCGCTGCAACAAAAATTTAATTTTTGGTGAGATACTCCGAAAGGGAAATCACATCTGAATGGATGCAGACCTTAATACTTAACACATTAGAGCCCTGCAAGTGCAGCAGCTGATTGACAATTAAAAAATCACTCCCATACAGATTCACTCTACACATGTACACAGACAAACAGCTATTTCTTCAGAATAACAAAAGGTAGGATTCTTAGGTTTATGAAAATCCTTGCAATGTACATAGGTCAGCCAGAGGGGAATGTTCTTTTCCTCAACAAAAGTGGAGTTGCTCTTTTAGAACTGGCGCTCAAAAATACCTAAAAATTCTTTTTGCTTTTAAGATTAGATTCTCGAATGAAAACTATATATTGGGGTTGATTTACTAAAACTTGAGTGCATAATCTGGTGCATTTGTGCATGGAAGCCAATCATCTTCTAACTTCAGCTTGTTAAAGCGGAGCTCCACCCAAAAGGGGAAGTTCCGCTTTAAGGACTGCTCTCCCACTCCCCTTTAATGATTGGCACCTTTAGGGGGGCGGGGGGGGAGCGGGTACCTGAATTTGACAGGTGTCCAATCGCTTGGTGACCAGAAGCGGAAGGTGTCCTCCCTGTATTCTTTTGGGACACGTGACAGGTCCCAGAAGACTACAGGACCATTCATGAAGACCAGTGCTACTTGCGCATGCGCAGTGGGTAGCCGGCTGTGAAGCCTCAAGCCGTCACAGCCGGGTGCCCACACTGAAGATGCCAGCACCTGGAACACAGGACGGCCGGTGAAACGGACTGCGGGGGACACACCGCGGGACAGGTAAGTGGCTCTTTTTAAAAGTCAGCAGCTACAGTTTTTGTAGCTGCTGACGTTTATTTTTTGACAGGGTGAGTGGAACTCCGCTTTAAGCAGTTAAGTTTTGGGAAAAAAGCCTCATAGTGTTGGAAATTCACGTGTTTGAGAAAATTTTCTCATTACCGAAGTAAAAAACGAACATCGATTTGATCCCATTATCAATTCAACAATTGAAAGAATGTTCTTAAAAAGAAAAACTTCAAACTAAACTAGTGTATGTACAGCTCAGCTATATAACTTATTAGTTTTTTGTCAACAGAGAATTGAGGGGGCAGGAGGAAAGTAGTACAGGCAAGTTATTTTTTTATCTTAGTAAAGAATATCAGTGACATATTTCTAACCTTCCTGCCACCATACAGAATAATTTGCAATATGGCCTAAAACAACTGTCACTGTAATTGTCATTCTGCATTCATGGAGTGCTTTAGGACTTCACTGGAAGCATGCTTGTTCAGGGTGAGCTATGATAGCTAACAGCCTATACCTATGCCTAAAAAAAAATTAAACCTTTAGTCCTCATGCACACTGGCCATTTTTACAGTGGTTTTTGTCTTTTGGCGTTTTTTTTCTACAGCCAGTAAACTCCCCAGCATGTTATCCTAGGTGTCCATGCACACATAGACTTTAATCAGCGGAGCAGGGGCCTTTTTGGCTGGAACCCCCCCAAACTAGAGGGTTTCTAGAGTTTTTCAGCTGTAAAAACACTCTAACGCTGAAGAATGTGGTAAAATGCTGTATACTGCAGCATTTTCAGGCATTTTTTTTAGCAAAAATTTTTTGGGTGTAAAAACTGCAAACAAACATGGCTAAACGCAGCTAATGGACAAAGGCTGATAAACTCTGCATTTTTAATGCGACTTTACACAGCTAATTCTACCAGCGTTATTAAAAATGTCCAGTGTGCCTGGAGCCTTAGTAAAAGAAATATTGCTATTCCCAATGTTTTTTTTTAAAACCATTTTTCCAACATTATCAGCAATGTCACCCACAGGCCCATATAAAGAAACTTGTTCATCACCTGCATTAACAGGAGCTAAATGTCATTTCTCCAATTATGAGACTTTAAATGCCAGGCAGTATATAAACGACACTTATGTTCATCCTCATAACTCAAGTTGCTCAACTTGTAATTTTCGCTCAGTGTCTCTCAACTTTAATTGCATCACATAAAACAGGTTTTTGTAACAAAGAAGTAGGTATAGGATACAGACTACAGAAAATGCAGATTTTGCATTTACTGCATTTTTATGAGTTAACCGAGTAGAATACACAGTTATATAAACAATGAACAAGTACAGGCCAGCAAAACGTGCCTTACATGAATTAGAAGGGTTTTTTTGCCTTAATGCAGAGAATACATTAAAGGTAAAAAAAACTCTAAGGCTTTAGAATCGCTTTAAATAAAAGTCCCAATATCCAAAATAATCTCTGAGCAAGCAATGATCATATTCCATAGCAGTCTCGGTTTGGTGTGATACCTGAAACCTAGTGCTTGGTAACTGGCTGATAAACATGAATGACCCTGCATAGCATGCGCATTGTGATATTCTGCGGTGCAGGTGCATACAAACAACAAGGAAAACTCTGCACGACAGGCAAAACCAAAAGAAACCAAAAATAAGGAAACACAGATGAATGTGATTATGGCTGCTGCAGTCTTCAAAATGTGTCTAACTTCCACATTTGTGAATCCTCTAAATATGTATATAGACCGCGTTGCCAAAAATGTAAATCATGGTTACTAAACAGTTTGTCAAATGTAAAAGTGCAAAAGAAAGATAAACACTAGAAAATCCAACTAATATCCAATTTATCAGTAAGTCCCGTTCAAATAATAGTTTCTTGAAAACCATAAGATAGATGAACAGGTGCTGGTGCCATTAGTAACAGATAAACAGGAGACCACTTCCAGTGCTCCAGGTGACCCCACATGGATTTGCACTCACCACAATGGATGTTTTGTTTGGACCCACTGTGTGTCTTGCGAGCATCAGCAAATAGATAGGAAAGCAGTAAATAGATAGGAAGTTATATTTACTTGTTTAAATTGTTTTTTACATTTCTTTGGTTACTTCCTGGTTTCTAGGACTAGGCCCAATTATTTCATACATCCCAGAATTCTTCATGATAAGAGCGGTTTTCTCAGCATAGCACACCCTCCTGTATCCAGGCCTGGCCTAGAGGCACATGGATCATTTGCCATTACTCATGATGGATACTGGCAGAAATGCTGGGAGGTATGTTTTTCAAAGTGATTCCTCAGCAAAGTAAAGCATGGAGACATGGATGGATAAGCGAGATTGCTTTGAATATTAAAAATGAAGTAAATAGCATTTTCGGTATTTGGTGTTCATGCGTAGTTTAGTTTTGCTAGAAAACTACATTTTCTCCTAGACCAGTGGTGGGCAACCTTTTTTTTCAACTGAGCCAAATCTCGCCAAAACCACGATTGAAATTTATTTTGAGAGCCACATTTTTAAAACTGAAAATACATCTCCCATATAGTAATTCATCCCCCATAGTAATTCACCTCCCATAGAGTAATTCATCCCCCATAGAGTAATTCATCCCCCATAGTAATTCATCCCCCATATAGCAATTCATCCCCCATAGCAATTCATCCCCCATATAGTAATTCATCCCCCATATAGTAATTCATCCCCCATATTAATTCATCCCCCATATAGTAATTCATCCCCCATAGTAATTCATCCCCCATAGTAATTCATCCCCCATATAGTAATTCATCCCCCATATAGTAATTCATCCCCCATATTAATTCATCCCCCATAGTAATTCATCCCCCATAGTAATTCATCCCCCATATAGTAATTCATCCCCCATAGTAATTCATCCCCCCTATAGTAATTCATCTCCCATATAGTAATTCATCTCCCATATAGTAATTCATCCCCCATATAGTAAGTCCCCCATATAGTAAGTCCCCCATATAGTAAGTCCCCCATATAGTAATTCATCCCCCATATAGTAAGTCCCCCCCCATATAGTAAGTCCCCCCATATAGTAAGTTCCCCATATAGTAATTCATCCCCCATATAGTAAGTCCCCCCTGTGTCAATTCACTTACCTTTGCTCCGCGCGTTCCTCTCGCCGTGCTTCCCGCGCCGTTCTGGTCTTCAGGGCGGACTGTGAGAGGAGAGGAGTTCGTCACGCTGCCCCGCCTACATCCTGGCTGCCCCGCCTACATCCTGACAGCTGCAGAGTCCTGACTTTTGGGGCGGCCGCCCGAGAGGAGGGAGGGGAGCGGGCGGCCGTCCGAGAGGAGGGAGGGGAGGGGAGGTGAGGGGGCGGCCGCCCTGCACACGCCCGTCCGAGAGGAGGGAGAGGAGGGAGGGGAGCGGGCGCCCGGCACACAGAAGAGCCGCATTTAAGCTTGTAAAGAGCCGCATGTGGCTCGCGAGCCGCGGCTTGCCGACCACTGTCCTAGACCTTTATATTTCTTAAAGTGATTTTAAAGCCTATCTTTTTCTTTTTAAAAAATAACAAACACGTCATACTTTCCTGCTCTGTGCAGCGGTTTTGCACGGGCACTCCTGGCTCTTCCCCCTCAAACAGTACTCCCAGAGCAAGCGCAAGCTGCTTGCTCTGGTGGCACTGATGCGTGCTTGCTTCGGAGCCGCTACTCTATGCATCCACCAGAAGACACAGAGCTGCGGCTCGGGCCCACCCCACACTCTCCTCATTAACTTACTGGCTGTGATTGACAGCAGCGGGAGCCAATGGCCTCCTGCTACTGCCTCAGACAATGAGGAGGGAGAGCCCCATAGAGAAGAGGCTCTCATGCACTATGCTATCCTCCAGATTTCCTCATTAGGCCAACCATGATAACAACCTGCACTAATCACTTTTTCGAACATGAGATGGAACACATTTTAATCTTGCTACCACTGTACAAGCTTTAAAGGTCTGCAGAAACCTAACTATACCCTAGGGCAGGGCTTAAAATTTTGAGTCTAGACCTACTAGCCAGGCACAAACCTTACTCTCCACCAGTTGCCCCACCCAACTTTGCCCAGGTCCGCCTCCAACTCAACCCAGGCCCGCCGCCAGCCCTGCCCCCAACCACGCCCCCTTAAAGCTTATGAAATTACATTTTTCTTTAAAATAAAGAATCCAAAATATAAAACTGTATACAGCAATGTATATCCCAGCTCCCCTGTACTCCATTATAGTGATATGACATGTAAACCGTACTTACTCCTTGAGTCCCCCGCAGCGGTGGAGAGGGTGTCTCCTCTCAGCGGAGGGAAGCGGACCTCTCCTACACCTGTCCCCTCAGCGGCGGTGCTGAAGAAGCCAGGAACCGGAACTCGGCTTCAAATGAGGCTTGGAGTGCAGCCGTTCCATCATCTGTGCTCGCCACTCGCTGCTAGAGAATTTCTCCTCGCATTTGGCGAGCGGCTTTTTCAAGCCCTGCCCTAGGGTTCTTAACTCATTTTGTGTATATTATAGTTAATGTTTATATGCAACCTTTATCAGCAATAGACCACAGGGTGCCAGACTAACATGAGGAGACTTTGTGAGTGATGTCCGAAAGAGGCCTATGGAAGAACAAAGTCGTGGTACACATAGCAGCCAATCAAAATCCTTGTTTCATTTTTAAACCTGGATTACAGAAATAACAATGTTATTCACATTAATTCTATCAATCTTTACAGTAATAATAAAACAAACTCAATGCTGATTGATTGCTATAGGTTTTAGCATCCTTCCATTTTCTTTTCAAAATGTAAGGCCTATATGTTTTACAGAAGGATATACAATATGCACAGAAAATATACCACGCACTCCTAAAATATTTTCACAAACAAAAAAGAAAAAGCAGCATAAAACCAGAACTCAGGGCTTATTGGTTGTCTCCTGTATTCTAAGATAGAGGATCATGTGCCTGACACTCATATCCTCTTTGTGCACGGAATGTCCTGCCCGCAGGCATTAGACCCACTGACAAGTACTGAATCCCATATGGGATGCAGGGACATGGCACAAATACAGCTTGAAGGAAGACTCAAGATTGTTTTAATAAGAAACTGGGTTAGAAAATTAACTACTTTGTTCCCAAGCTAATGTATTTCAGTGTATCAATATTAAGGCTATCATTCTTCTAAATTTGGAATTTACACTTACATACACTCACCAGCCACTATATTAGGCACAACTGTTCAATTGCTTGGTAACACAAATTGCTAATCAGCCAATCACATGGCTGCAATTCAATGCATTTAGGCATGTAGACGTGGTGAAGAGGACTTGCTGAAGTTCAAACCGAGCTTCAGAATGGGGAAGAAAGGGGATTTAAGTGACTTTGAACGTGGCATGGTTGTTGGTGCCAGACAGGCTGGTCTGAGTATTTAAAAAACTGATGATCTACTGGGGTTTTCACACACAACCATCTCTAGGATTTACAGAGAATGGTCCAAAAAACTAAAAATATCCAGTGAGTGGCAGTTGTGTGGAGGAAAATGTCTTGTTGATGTCAGAGGTCAGAGGATACTGGGCAGACTGGTTGCTGCGACATTCAGATTGTAGGGTCAGAATTTGGCATAAACAACATGAGAGCATTGATCCATCCTGCCTTGTATTAATGGTTCAGGCTGGTAGTGTAATGGTGTGGGGGATATTTTATTTTTATTAGCAAGGTGTACCTAATAAAGTGGCAATCATAAGAAAATATGACACTTTACCAGCAAACCTTGGTATAGTGAAAATCTTTGTGTAAATAGACATTACTATACTAAATAGTGCTAGTAAAGATTCTCGTTGCCACATTCTGCTGCATGTTCACATAAACAAGAAGAAATTGAGTGCTGTCTTCTAAGGCTTCATGAGCACTGGGGCTCTTCTAAACACTTTTCTCCTGGTAGGAGAAAAGCAGTTGCAAAAACATTCCTAAGCCACAATTTTTAAACCACTGCAAGTCCAGACACTTTCACCCCCTTCCAGTCCAGGCCAGTTTTCAGCCTTCAGCACCATCGCAGTTTGAGTGACAATTACTCAGTCATGCAACACTATACCCAAAATAAATTTATGAGTTTTTTATTTTTTGCTACATAATTTAAAAAATACCAAAAATTTTGAAACAAGAAAATTTTTTGTTTAGTTTTTGTTAGAAAATTTAGCAAATAAATAATATTCCTTCATAAATTTAGGCCAAATTTTATTCTGCTACATTTTTGGGGTAAAAATAACCCAAAACAGTGTATATCATTTAGTCTGTGTGAAAGCTATAGTCTACAAACTATGGGATATATATTTGAAAATTGAGCAGTTGATACCCTAAAATGATGGATGCTAGTATGACATACGGTAGTGATCAGGATGCTGGTATGGGGTATGGCAGTGATCAAGACGTTAGCATGGGGTATGGCAGTGGTCAGGATGCTGGTATGGCAGTGGTCAGGATGCTGGTAAGGGGTATGGGGTGATCAGGAAGCTGGTATAGAGTATGGTGATCAGGACACTGATATGGGGTGATTAGGATGTTGGTAAGGGGCATGGTGGTGATCAGGATACTGGTATGGCATATGGGGTGATTAGGATGCTGGTATGGCGGTGATCCCGATGCTGGTATGGGGTATGGTGGTGATCATGATGCTCATATGGGGTATGGCAGTGATCAGGATGCTGGTATGGCATATGGCGGTGATCAGAATGCGATATGGCAGTGATCAGGACGATGGTATGGCATGTGGCGGTAATCAGGGCATTGGTATGGGGTCAGGGACACTGGGGTGGCTGGCGCCGCAGTTTGTGAGTGTACATGCAGCCTGACAGGCTGTTGTACATTCAGAAGCTGCTGCATCGCTTTTCTCTGTTCTCACAGAGAGCAGAAAGAAACGATCTTTACCTTCACTGTGGTTACAATGTGAGTCCTGTGATTGGTCACAGCAGTCACATGGTAAAACTCCATGCGGTCGCTCAGAGACAGCAGTAATGAGATCTGCTGTGCCCGGGAGAAACACGGATCGCTGGGCTCCCAGGTGCGCGCTCTGTGAGCCACGCAGCAGCCGCCGATGAGGGCTGACATTCAGGTGCGTTAGCCCACATCGGCAAAGCTTCCCGTCTGCTGTCTATAGGCAATGGGCAGACAGGAAGAGATTAAATGCGTTCAGTTGAGTCAAGTGCTTGGACATTTTTTCATTACATTGGCCACAATATTAATTTATTTATGAAATGCACGTTTACCAGCATTAGTCATTTTTTCTGCCTAAATGCTCCTCTCTTGAACACAAGTGATTTTTTTTTTCTGCTGCCTCTAAACACCTGTAAACACCTATAGTGTACATGGGCACATAGGTTAACATGGGTGGGAGTTCAGAGACAGACAGAGGAAAAGAAAAAAAAAAAAAGCTCAAAACTCAAAAGCAATGTTTTTGAGCTCAAGTGTACATGAAGCCTTAAAATCTGCAACATTTGCAGCATATAAACAGAGTAATTTTGTATTTACTAAAACAAGCCTCTGATCAAAGAAAGACTGAAAATTCAGCCAAAATTTCCAGCTGAAAATATATTTAATCTTTCTTTATCAGGGAAAAACAGATGTATCACGTTAGTTATCATCTGGACCACATTCAAACGTCACAGCTTTCAGAATTTGAGATAAATGACTACTCTGGGTATAGATAAATGCTTAATGTTTCAATATACTGTATTAAGGACAACTCCAGAGAAGTAAAATTAGGGAAGAATTAGTGGTATCTGGGATGACTAAGGAATAAACTCTAAGCAGCTAAATAGACAGCTAAAATATGGAAATAGTTTTTTCCGGCCAAAGGATTCATCCAATTCTATGATTTACATAGCCCTGTCAGATAGCACAGTCAGGACAGTGACCTGATGTTTCTCTACAACAGTTAAGCGGTACTGTTGAGGATTACAATAAGTTAATGTCAAGAGATTCAGAAGCTTACACTAGTTACATTAAAAATGCATTTCCCAATTTTTCGAATGAATACACAAGCGTGTCAAATTGTACTTTTATATATTTAGCCATAGTTCTTTAGCTTTCAGCACACAGATGAATAACACTTTTAAAACACCCTATACCGCCACCAGCAATTTGATAACCTTAGAATCCTTCCAAGCGTCTGTAAGCTGTATCATTTCAAACTATTATGCCAACAGTCTTTAAACATCATGGAAATCCGAATAACCCACCAATCAATGCTGGTACAAATAAACTGGATGAACTAACCCAGCCATCTGCCCATCAACATGGCAGCGAAACATCCACATTTATTTTCCACTGCATTAACCTAAAGTTCTGTTCATAGCGGTCAGGTTATGCACAATGCATGTATAACTTGATCTGTAGAGTGGCGAACACCACTTAGATTTTTCTTACCTGGCCACACACATTAAAATCTGACTGTACAATCTTCTTTAGATTTACCAACTGTATATTGTGGCCTGAATCTTGGTAAATCGGAAGGAGATTGTACAACACATGCGTAACATGTATGGACAGCTTTACAAGGGACACCATGTGGTACCATAGTCCGATTGGGTAACTAGTTCTTAACCTGTATGTGCATGTTTCTTACAGACATTTGTATTGTATTCCTTTTTCTCAAGAAAAAATTAGACTAACCACACTGATTTGACCGATTCGTTTGTAAAGCTGACCATACATGTTGCACTCTGTACAACTTAATATTTTACCAACAACTATATGGTGCTAAGGCCTACTTGACTGGATACAAACTGACTTTAAAGTTGCATTATATACTTTTGGTAAATTTAATAAAGAAGAAGGCACAGAGATTGCATACTCAGATTGTGTACTGTAATGTGCTTTAAAGCTGAAACTCCGGGATAAGCGAATATTGTCCAGATACAAGAGTCAATCTTGATGCTTTGCTATCTGCACAGGTTCTGTACACACAGGGATAATGTCACTGATACTTTTAAAAAGTATTATCTGGGTTTGCAAAGGCATCTGGTGTACACAAAGAAGATTTATGTCCTTTTTGGCTATTGATAAATACATATCAATGAAAGTTTTTGTGCCTGGAGTTCATCTTTAAGCTCATGTTTGAATACCATACTTGACATGTATTGCATTATTAAGGCTTCTTTATGAAGTAAAGCAAACATACCGGTTATCAAATTAATAGGAAAATTAAATAGGAAGCTCCTTTGGGAGCAGGAACTGAGGTGCAACTGTAACTAAGTAAAATAAACAAATGGGAATTAAATTAAAATCGTTTGGTGATGTCACCCACAATCAAGTAAGCTTATATAAAGGAAAGGTTGCCTGTAATGAAAACACACTTCATAAATGTTTTCAGATTTGAATTTAAAGGAAATTACACAGGCTGTTATTATATTATCACCACAGCACGCATGCATAAACATTCAATTATACACAAATTGCATTGGCTGGCAGACATGTTTATATATGAATCCTAATAGAAATGCATGTCACAGCAAATTATGAGTCATAGATAGCATGAAATATATTGTATACACAGATACACTTCATGCCATTCTACCCAGTACATAATAGGGGGCAGCAGGCAAGGGTGATGCAGTAAGCAGAGGAAGTGCTACGACTTACATCCTCATCATGACACAGGACCGCATAATTATATTCCTGCTTGGAACACAGCGAAAACATGAAAAAAGAATCAGAGTGTAGAACAGCAGTGTAAAGCATAAAACATATAAGTGCTGACAGAATGCTCTACAATCTATTGACATAAGACTAGAAGAGACAGACAATAAGCATGATCAGTCAGAACATTTCCCAGATAAGTGGAAATCAGCTGTTAACTAAAAGATCTGCTGATGACAGCTATACTGTAATTATGGCTAATAAAAGCAGAAATATATACCTATAAATAGACAAACTTATCGAATATGTTTAACGTTGGAGCTTTAGCCACATTATAGCACAGGTATGGATCTGCTAAATCCTTGAAACCTGCAGATTTACAGTAATATCTCACCTGCAAGTTAAAGTTTAATCAACAGACTTTTTCTTTATTGTGGGTCAGACATGCAAATCATTTCCTTATGGTTGGATGGTTTCCTGGTATACACATATACTAAACCTTCAAAGAGTTCATATCCCAGTTCATGCAAACCTCAACATCAGATCTACCAAGTCTTCACCCTAAATGTAATTAAGTTGAGGAAGACCACCTATTTTGGTAAAATATAAAAAAATTGACTTTTCATCCAATTCATACACCTCAGCTTATCTGTGGAATCATTTCTCAAACATCACTTTATCAAGGCCAACTATTTACAGAGACTCTGTGAAAAGAGCTATGGCATAACTGTGGTTATGCAGTTAACAATACATTATTTTTAGCCCATGAAAAGCTTAGTATTTAAAATGAAATATGTATTATTCTGTGAAATGTGTCATTTGAAATAAAAGAGGTTTACCATATTAGATTACACTAAGAGATTCCTCTTCATTTCAAGTTTTCATAAAATAAATATATATATGAAATCTATGTTCATTATGAAAATGCTCAGGGAGGATATAGAAAATTATAGTAATTAACACTCTAGCCATTAATAACTTTTCATAACAGCCACAGGGAAAGGAAGCAAACTGGATATGCTGCTAAAAATACAATTTATTAACTATTTATTATACCTGGTAATGTAAATGAAAGCTGGAACGGTTTACATAATCTCGTAAACATAAACTATTATTTTAGTAGTTCCAGGTGTAAAGTAAAGTAGTTTATTCAAATGATTAAAATAAAAAAAAAAAGAATGCCTTAGAGCTCCCACAAATGTATGCTGGCCACAAATGTGCACATCTTTCATAGTCTTCTTTCCCAATTCAGTTCAATTAAAGGGAATTTTTTTTACTGCACCTGCTCTCCTGAAAGCTCTGCAAGTACCCCATTCTGCCTATGCATTAATACATATAAAGTAATATATATATATAAGTAAAAGTGTTAAGGACTGCATTGCTCACAGCAACCACTTAGTGCCAAACTGTCATTTTAAGAGTGAAGGTTTGAAAATAAATTAAGAAAGCTGAAGAATTGCCATAGGAAACAAGAAATAGAAGCACACTTCTCACCTAACAGACCTATGATGGCCAAAGGCTAAATCATACTTTTAGGTTATGCGTGTGCAAAAAAACAACCTAATAGCTACATGCGCAGAACTTATGAAGAAAATTGAAGATTGTACTTTGTCATAAAAAAAGAAACTAAGATGGAAAAATTTAAAAACAAAAAGATGTAGCGCAGTGATGACCATTGAACTCAATTTAGACAGTCCTGACTATGAGTCACACTTCAGTGGAACACAATCTGTCCTTGACTATGATGTAATATAACTATTAACCTTTTTAAAAGATTACGATAAAAACCAGTGTCCTTTCCTTGTTCCACCAGCTTGGCAAGACAACAGATCAGATCTTGACTGGGTAAAGTTACACAAAGCTTTAACTTATTTCTTGTATCTGAATCCTTGGTTGCAGGGATTTATATCGCCCAACGGCCGGGACATGCAGTCCTGGGCACCAGGCAGGTGGTTTTCTTTTCTTTTTACATTTACCCCTGCTCTTTAGCTCACACAGCTGTGTACTGAAATTGCAATGTCATTCCGGTTTCTGTGCGATTTCAGTACAGGTGAGATTTTGCTGCCTCTCTCTCCAAAACTGCTTCCCATTGATTTCAGTGCAAAAATCGCCTCCCACTGACTTCAGTGCCAAAACGTCTCCCACTGACTTCAGTGCCAAAACGTCTCCCACTGACTTCAGTGCCAAAACGTCTCCCACTGACTTCAGTGCCAAAACGTCTCCCACTGACTTCAGTGCCAAAACGTCTCCCACTGACTTCAGTGCCAAAACGTCTCCCACTGACTTCAGTGCCAAAACGTCTCCCACTGACTTCAGTGCCAAAACGTCTCCCACTGACTTCAGTGCCAAAACGTCTCCCACTGATCTCAGTGCCAAAACGTCTCCCACTGACTTCAATGCAAAAGCTCCTACCACTGACTTCAATGCAAAAGCTCCTACCATTGACTTCAATGCAAAAGCTCCTACCATTGACTTAAATGCAAAAACTCCTGTCAATAGCAATTCTATGTGAACACTTATCTTAGCATGCCACTTTACTCTATAAATTGCAAGTGTGGAACACCACGCTACAAACTCACACTGGACCCTTTTTGTAATGATACTCAAAACACAATGCGTTTGGATCGCATCTGTGTGAACCAACTCAATTGGAACACATAATATCTACCCTGCCCTGCGAATCTTTGAGTTTGAAAAAGCATCCAGGATCGCATAAGTGTGAATCAACAACTCAACAAAAAACTCCAAGTAAATTGTCATGAGGGACAAGTAGTGTTTTTTTTTTAAATTTGCACACCCCTGGGTTGTAACTGTTACATATTTTGTACAGAAAAAAAAAAATTAACTGCTTCCCATCTGCCCTACAGCAGAAGTACTGCTACAGGGCGGCACGGGTGTGCAAAATCACGTATATATACACGTGATTTTGCATTTCTGCATAGGGGGCGCGCGTGCGTGCCGTACTTCCACTGCCCTTCATGGCCGCAGCTACAATGAAGCACAAACACAGCACACAGTTATAAACAGCACACAGTTAACCCTTTGATTGCCCCACATATAAACCCCTTCCTGCCCAGTGCCATTAGTACAGTGTCAGTGCTTTTTATTAGCACTGATCACTGTATTAGTGTCACTGGGGATGTCAGTGACACCACGTTAGTTCCCCCCAGTGTCAGAATGCCCGCCGCAGTACCACTATAAGTTTCTGATCGCCGCCATTACTAGTAAAAATTAAAAATCACAGTTTATATATACTGCCATTTGTAAACTATATAAAACTTTCAATTAATTTACACGTATTGGGATTTTTTTTTTAGCAAAGACATGTAGCAGAATACATTTTGGCCTAAATTTATGACAAAATGTGATTTTTAAAAATTTTTTTACTGGACATGTTTAATAGCAAAAAGTCAAAAATATAGTTTTTTTCTCAAAATTGTTGGTCTTTTTTTTTTTTTATAGTGAAAAAAAAAAAAAAAACCTCACAGGTGAACAAATACCACTGAAAGAAAGCTCTATTTGTGGGAAAAAAAGGACACATTTCATTCGGGTGCAGCGTTGCATGACCACGCAATTGTCAGTCAAAGTAATGCCTGGTCAGGAAGGAGGGTAAATCCTCAAAAGGGCAAATGGTTAAATGACATTAGGGGGAAAAAATCTCATTAGAAATTTTAGTAGTTCAGCAAGTTAGAAAGCTGAAAAATTTCAAGCAGAAGTTTGGTCTAAAGCACTGTAATCTTAAACCCACTCCCATTCTAAGCCCTATACTAACTAACCTATAAAGGAAAGATGTGTAGTGTATACTTACCTTTATTATTAATAAAAAAAATAATAATATACTTACCTAATTTAAGGGAGCTCCAGTCCAGTCACATGATCACCCCAGTGGCCAGCTTCAGGGGAGAGCAGACACAAACGCTGCAGTGCCTGGGCAGTGACATCAATCAGACTTACTTTGGAGCATATGCTTTTTGCCACCTCTCCTCTCCCCTGAAGCTGGCCCTGGAAACCGATTATGTGACCGGGCCAGAGCGCCCTTAGATTAGGTAAGTATACAAATCTTTCTTTTACAGGCTAGTTCGTATAGGGCTTAGAATGGGGGTGGGAGGAGGTTTAAGCTTAGATAGGTTTAGACAGGACTTCTACTTTAACCCCTTCACGCCGCGCCTCCAGGCCCTTTAAGGGTTTCAGAAGCCAGGAGCCTGGGCAGGGTTTAGGGTCATGTGAGCGCCGTGACACGCCGTCATGGCGGTCACATGATCGGGAAAGGCCCCAATCAAAAGAGGAGATTAGGACCTTTCCATGAGTACCCGACGTGTGCTGGGAGCACGCAGGGCACGCGCTCTCAGAACATATTTTCTTTTTTAATAGAAAGCAAATGTGCGGTCGCTCAGCGTCTAGGTCCAGATGCTGGGAGGCAGCACATTTGCATTCGGCCGATGTGAAGAGGTTAAAGGCATTTTTACACCAATGCATGGCTGCTGGTGTGTACTGGAAGGAGACAGTACCAATGTGCTAGTCCACACACATCACGCTATTACTAGCAGCATACGGTACAAGGCTTAAAGAACTATTAAATCCAAAACTGCAATATATTGCAGCTTACCAACCTGTAGATGTGGTGTTTGCATTAGTTCTTTTTTTTTTTAGGCATTTTTCCCTCTGGTTTCACCTGGTGATCTGGCTAGTAACACACCTTTGGACAGGAGCATTGGTAATCTGGAGAGAGGGTAGTGTTAGATGTACTAGCAGATTTAGATACACTAACAAATTGAAGCCAAACTCAGGCTATTACTTTTTAAGCAGTTACAGCAACCAAGTTCGCCAAAAAGGGGTTACCACCGATCCTCCTGTACGAGGCCTGGGCAGCAGGAGGAACTGGATATAGTCAGGTATAGTCAGGGAGGGTGATTAGTGCGGCGGAGGTCCACTTACTGGAACCCATTAATTCTCCTCCTCTCCCTCCAACCGTCATTCAGCTGCTACAGAGATAGCCATACAGGGGACTGAATCCTGTAACCTTCTGTGCACCACCCTCTCCCCCCTGCTGTCAGGACCCCCAATGTCCCCCTCACCCCCCTGCAGTGCTGCTGGCTTCCCTCCTCTCCCTCCTGTCAGCTGCTGAAGGCACACGGGGGGGATGTTTCAGGATGGAGAGCAGGGGAAGGGGCCAGTAAATATGTAATATTTACTGGCCTTTTCCTATCCTGAATGAACACCGATCATTCACCGTGTTCATTTATAACTGAAGCCTAGTAAACTGTTCACTAGGCTTCAGTTTGTGAATGAACAGGAGCCTCTGTACAGAGTGATTTCTGCTCATTCATGGTACAGTGCATGCAGCTGAGTGCAGTCCCTTTCTCCCTCAAAAGTGAGACATCAGGGTCTGTTTAGACCTCTTATATTTCACCAAAACCCACTTCCCCTCCCAACAACGCTGTGTTAAACAAAACAAAAAAATTAAAACGTTTGTAAAAAAATGTAAAAAAAATAAAGGACTCATTTATAGGGGTTATATGGACCATACATTGTGAATGATTGGTTTTTGTGCAACTGCAGCTGAAAGTTACTCTGTGAGGACACAGCAGCTGCACAATTGACAGACAGATGTGAAGGTATGGGTGAGTGGCCCCAAAAGCACACAGTCTATGTTCAGGGCTGTACGCCTGCATCCACACATCTGTAAAAGTAGGACCTGCAGCTGTGTTCATACAGCTGCTGTGTCCCGATAGTGTAACTAAGCCTGCCTACACAACCACAAATAAAAAAAAAATACTGATGAGGCCACAGCAGACACGTGAATGTGCTCCAAGATGATTACCAAAATCCCAATGCACCTGGTGTGAATGAGTCTCTAATGCATTTCTTCTCAAATTAATGTTCTTTTCGCCAACACCTGCCATTCGCTTAAATGGGATCTGTCATATGTCTCAGAAGCCACTGATGGAAGCTACCTTTTGCGGACTTCTGAGCTGCATACTGGTTTCAAGGCAGAGCTGACATTGAAGTTAAAATGTAATGGGTGAAACAGCTAGGGAAAAGAAATAATACAGAACATTCTTCAGAAAGTAAACATACAGTGAACCCCTGGAGACACAGCTTGAATTCTAGCTACAGGGCTCAATTTGATTTAAATTGAGCGATTACTGAATTGCAATAGAGATTCATTTATTTTGTAATATCTTGTACCGGGCTGTTCTTTATCGTGGATGATTTTTTTTAAATATAAAAATGAAATTGTGAATATAAATGTTGCACTGGCATATCCAGCAACATCAACGTTTTCATTATTTTCAAATAATTCAAATGTAAGCAAGGTGTCCTAGGACTGAAATTTATTTTGTATTGCGTGGGGGTTTCATTCATTAAAATTCAATACAGTTATGTCTGGTGCGTAACGCCCTCTAATCAGTCAGCCTTCTTACATAAATGGCTTCTGCAGTACCTAGTGAATTCTCCCCAGCTAGTGATTATGAAGCATTATAAAATAGCATTTGCATTTATCAGATACAACAACAAAGGACATCTTGATAAACACTTGTAAAAGGATTGTAGCCAAGTTATTGCATGCTTTGTCTATTATTTAACCACTTCAAGTCCGGACACTTTTACCCCCTTCCTGCCCAGGCCAATTTTCAGCTTTCAGTGCTATCACACTTTGAATGACAATTGCGCAGTCATGCAACACTGAACCAAAATAATTTGTTAGCATTTTTTGAGACATATAAATCTTTATTTTGGTGATATTTATTCACCACTGGGATTTTTATTTTTTTTTGCTGTATAAATGAAAAAGTCCAAAATTTTGAAAAAAAGTGTTTTTCTTATAAAATTTTGCAAATAAATAATCTTTCTTCATAAATCTTGGCCAAAATGTATTCAGTTATCTTTTTAGTAAAAAAAAAAAAAAAAAAGTGGTCACATGATTGGGACCTCACACAGAGGTCCTGTACAACAATTGGTGTTCCACTGTGTCCGGAGGACACAGCGGGCAACGGATCGCGGTGCTGCGCGTTCCAAAGGAGCGCGCACAAGCAGAGGGCGGGGAGGCCGTTTATAAATGGCCACCCGCCCCTGCACTGCTCCCATCCAGCCGTTTATATACATGGGCAGGACGGGAAGTGGTTAATGCATATTTGAAGTGAATGATGTATAAAAATGTAAAAAGGTACCAGGCATATTGACAGCTGTGCAGAACTTGTAAGCAGTTGTGAAGACTTTTTTTCATGCATCATGGGGCAAATGATTATTTCAGTCAATTATGGTAGCTAGATATACAATAATTAACCCAAATTTGTTCTTTTACATCTGGCTGGAGTTCAGCAGGAGCCGAAAATATGGAAAATAGTAAACACCAGCACTCTCCCCCTTTTCTACAATATAGTGGTGTTCACATAGCCCTCTGTTGGCTGAGCTGCCTTCAGTACTGCAATAGGTGTCAAACCCATTGAGACATGGTCAGTTTGGGAAGCTGCAGCCACCTAGCCATGAGATGACCTCCACGCTATAGTTGAAAAACAAGGCAGAGAAGGTTTGCTATTTTAGCCTACTTGTCCACTTTCTCCTTTCCTCTGCTGCTGATTGGTAGAGGTTTCTCACCAAGAACTATTGTGCATCAGCTGTATAACCCCTTCACGCCTAAGGGTAAAACAAATCTTAATGCCTAAGCACAATTTTGCAACATTGACATGTGTTAGTAAAACCATACATATTTTCACAACTACTTTGTACATCCAAGTGAATTATACCTTGTTTTTCTTCAGGACAAATTGGGCTTTCATTTGGTGGCAAATGGTAATTGATATATCCTGTTTTTGTTTTTATTATCAAAGGGAAACTGGCCCAAAACAGTAAAAAAAAAAATATATTTTTTTTAATTTAGCTGTGCGTTTCCTATTACTACCATAAACTACCAACAAAGAACAACCCAAAATAAATTTTCCAGTTCTTGACGATTGCAGCGATACCATATATGTGTATGTTATTTGTTGTTTGTACCCGTAGTACAGCCCAGAAACAATAGTGCGCATTTTCTTTTTTTTACCTAAAAACACACTGACACTAACTGACACTGATACCAATTTAAAAAAAAATCCTGACCTTTGAGCCTGACCTTTTCACCTTGACCCAAACACTTATCCTGGCACTGAACTTGATCTAGGTATTTTTTCTTTATTTTTTTCTATCTTTTTTCTTTTTAAAAACATTTTTTTCCCTCTGTGCCTGGAGTTAGCAAGATACAATGTATTTCTCTCCTCCATTCATACAGAGAAAAGAAACCCCAAGGGGGCCGGCTGTACAGTGACCGATCACTGTGATAGCTAATCAGAGGCTATTACAGCGATCATGTGACCTGGAATCGGGGGTCCCGATCATTAGAACGGAACCCAGGGCTCTCAGTGACCCGGTCTTTGTGCTGGGAGTGCGCCGCGCTCCCAGCACAAAGACAGGTACGCAAATATGCAGCCCCACGGAAAAAAGCCCAGTTCTGTGAGGCCGCATATTTGTGTGCCGTCGGCGTCAAAGGGTTAAACGGCACGCAACAGCGTTTGGCTTTCTTTGGATGACACAATCTGCCTTCAGAAACCCACATGGGTTGTAGGTACATTTTACTCCTACAAAATCAATGTAAAGTAATGGCAAAGCTAAGCATCAGGGTTCCAAGTTAAGGATCCCTTTTGAACACAGCAGGAAAGTAAGAAAGAACAGAGGTTTTCTATTTTAAGGAAACTAAGGTCTTGGTTACAAAGGCCGAGAAGAGGAAGTTAAAAACAGACAGTTGCCACCACCAAGAAGACAAATTTATAAAAAGCCAGTATTACTGGATAGACTTCCACTTCTAAATATAGCTCCCTCCTTATGTCATAACTTGCTCGAGACTTAGCCCTCTACCTTGACTCTGGTTCCTTCCCATCCTAACCTCCACTGCAGGCCTGCCCTAAGTACTTATATCCCATTTCTCCTTCTCCGCTCTCTTCCCCCAATGCACTTTTATTCCCTTGACTCAACTACTACATACAATTTTCAAAATTTTCTAAACTTCCTTAATTTAAAACAGGGATCCTTAGAAGCCAGAGAGACCTACGCTTATTCCCATCAGAGTTTCTGTATCTGACATACAATAGGCAGTTGTGCCACAGTTTTATTGTCCCTTGACCACCGAACCACAAGTTACCAGGACCAGATGCACATGCTTGCAGGACGGTGCTGCAGGTTTTCACTAGTTTAAACAGGCGTTCAGGAGACAACATATTGCCTCAGAGCCACCTGTCAAATGCTTCTTTAAAGATATCCACCACAGATCACTTTTCAGAGGGGATGTAAACACCACTGCTCATGTAAACGAGGCCCAAGTGTTTTTTAAAGCTGGCACCTCAAAATAAATTCATTTAGCCACATGAAAAGGTATTGCCTATATTTTTACTCTCTTACTACTACCTATGGCTACAACACTCTACTGCTATTTCCTCTCTCTGTGAAATACATGTCTTTTTCCTTTCATAATTTATAGTTTCATAGTTCCTCACTTTGCTGTTTCTTAAATTACACTGCTGCTTTGAGTGAGCTGTACATAAAACAGCTCCTAGATGTACAGAACAGAAGGGCCATTGGATTTACACTAACCTAATGGTAGCTATTTGGCCATGTATAGTAAAACTTCCTGGAATAACAAAATCAAAGTAAATGTAGAGATATCAGGTAACCATGAATTTCTCCAACAAAGGTCTTAAGTAATTGCAAAGGCCTATGCCCATTCAATAACTGGTGTTTATGATGTGCATTACAATATGAGGTTTCACATCTGCATACACAAATACACTTTTTATAGTCTGTTTTTGTATTTTTTAAGCCCCGTTTACACCTTTCCATTTTAATGCACGATATGTGCATTTCTGTGTGTTCAATAGTCATTTCAATGGACAAGCTTTACACACTACAAAAATGCTGTGTGTCCTATTCATTAAAAAGAATGCTAGCTCCAGGACATAATTTCATAGTGACATTGTTGGTAAGGTTGGATAAGGAAACAAGTCCATCCAGCTTAATCTGTGTGTGTTCATATCAAAAATAATTTCCCATATACTGTATTTGCTAAGGTGTCCATCCCAGAGATTTTTCCTAACCACTTGCCCTTCGGAAGATTTACTCCCCTTTCTGACCAGGCCGTTTTTTGCTGTTTGGCACTGCGCGATTTCAACTGGTAATTGCGCGGTCATGCAATGCTGTACGCAAATGACATTTGTCCTTTTTTCACACAAATAGAGCTTTTTTTTTGTGGTAGTTGGCTGAGTGACGAGGTGATCAAAGGCTTAAAGGGGCGATCAAAGAGTTAAATGTGCTAATCTAACGTGTGTATGTAAAATGCAGTGCTTTTACTCAGTGCCGTGTTTGTTCTTCTCTCCCTGGACAGCATAGGGACAGCAGGGGGCGCACACCCATAAATAGAAAGTGACGTAAGATAACATCGCTTTTGCCCAGAGCCACCGCTTGCCCGAATTATTTTTCTTTTGTTTACTAATTTTTTAAAAAATACTTTCATCAGAGTAATGCAGTGTTACTATAATAACATTGTACTACTCTGGGGGGGTGAGCAAGGATATATATTTTTTTTTTACACTTTGCATTGCAGAGCAATGATCTGCATTTCTCATGCAATGCAAAGCTGGCTTTGAACTGTCATGAATAAGTTATCCACATGCCGCCCAGCCACTGTATAAATACGTTGGCAGGGCGGCACGGGCAGGCAAAACCACGTTTTAAAACGTGTGTTTTGTAAACAGGTAGGGGGCGCGCCGCCGCCCTACCTGTCCCGCCGATCACAGCCACGGATGTCAGTCGCCGGGTCACAGCCGGTCCTTACCGGCTATCTTCCGGCGATTGGCGGCAATCAGTGACAGAGAGCACAGCTGCAGTAGCTGTGCTTTCTGTCACTTCCCTGACAGCTCGAGGACAAGCTGATCGGGACAGAAGAGTTTCTCTCTCCCGATCAGCCTGTCCCCATCCAGCACACACCCCCTCCCCTAGTAAAACACTCCCCTCACACAGATAACCCTTCTCTGAAAAATAAACTTAACCACTTCCTCCCCAGTGCCATTAGTACAGTGTCAGTGTTTTTTTTTTTTTGCACTGATCACTGTATTGGTGTCACTGGGGATGTCAATGACCCCAAGACAGTACCCCCCCATGTCAGAATGTCCGCCGCAAGTCGCTGATCACTGCCATAAGTCACTGATCGCCGCCATAAGTCGCTGATCGCCGCCATTATTAGTATAAAAAAAAACTAAAAATCCCAGTATCTTTCCCGACATTTGTAAAAGCTATAACTTTCACGTAAACCAATTAATTTACACGTATTGGGTTTTTTTTTTATAGCAAAGACATGTCGCAGAATACATTTTGGCAGAAATTTATGACTAAATTTGATTTTTACATTTTTTTTTACTGGACATGTTTTATAGCAAAAAGTCCAAAATATAGTTTTTTTTTTCCTCAAAATTGTCAGCCTTTTTTTTTTTTATAGCGCAAAAAATAAAAACCGCACAGGCGATGAAATACCACTGAAAGAAAGCTCAATTTGTGGGAAAAAAAAGGATGTAAATTTCATTTATGTACCAAATTGCATGACCGCGCAATTGTCCGTTAAACTAGCGCAGCGCTGTATAGCAAAAAAATGGTGTAAATTGCAGTATCTATACCATAGTTTGTAGACGCTATAACTTTCACACAAAGCAATCAATATACACTTATTGGGATTTTTTTTACCAAAAACATGTAACAGAATACACTTTGGCCTAAATTTATAACCAACTTTGGAGTTTACTATATATTTTTTATAGTTGAAAGTAAAAAACTCAGTAGTTGCTCTGGAATAGCCTATTTATTTTCATATCAAACCAACTATTCACTTTGGTCTCCTGTTGGTAAGACCAGTGGCTGCTATGCCTCCTATTCCTCTAGCCACTGATCTTGGTATCCCTTTTGTAATTCTTTCTACAGGAAGTAGTGATGTAATTCAGCCCGACTTACAGTGGTGGGTGGACCAAGATCTCAGAAACATTCAACATGTAAAGGCCTAGTATACCCATTTTGCATTCACTAAAATTCCCTGTGGTTGATCAGAACTGTAGTTTCCCTTTACTTCAGAGAGAGAGGAGAGAATATGATGTAATCCTAGCTGTTACACTTCCTCCTTGGCAGAGCAGATGCTGTCGTCTTTTGAATTACAGAGATAAGGTTATGAAAATTCAAATAGATTTTCTCCTAAATGGTAGGGATTTTCAGAATTGTATTAAACGGTTTAGTGTTTTGTGTAGGGGGGTGTACTAATAGGTGATTTTGCCTATCCTGGAGTTCTTCTTTAAGTTTAAACTGCTTCTTCTCCAATTTCACTGCGTGGCCCTGTGCCTTCTTACACTCCCTGAGACGGAATAGTTTATTCCCTATACTAAAATCATCATTAAGATATTTGTATATCGCTATCATATCTCCTCTCATGGATCTTTTTCTCCAGGGAGAAGTTTAATGTTTGTAGCTGTTCCTGGTGACTGAGGTCCTCCCTTATTAGTTTTGTTGCACTGATCTGGACTCTCTCCAGTACCAGCACATCCTTCCTAAGGACTGGTGACCAGAACTGGACTCCAGATGAGGCCAGACCAGAGTTTTATAAAGTGGCAGGATAATAGTTTTATCTCTTAAATAAATACCCTTTTTTATGCTAATATTCTAATATCTTTGCTTGTTGCAGCTTGGCATTGCATGCCGTTGGTAAGTCGGTCATCTACTACAAACCACAGATCTTTTTCCATCCTGCATCCCCCTAAAACAGGGGTCTCCAAAGTTTCTAAACAAAGGGCCAGTTTACTGTCCTTCAGTTTTTAGGGGGGCCGGACTGCAGCCATTGGCAGCAAAAAAGGTCCCACTGGCATTGGGACAATGCCCTATCTTTGATGTCAGTGGAAGGAATAGTGCCCCATTGTTTGTGTCATGGGGAGGAATTGTACCCCATCATTGCGGTCATTGGGCCCCATAGTTGGTGTAATTGGGAGAAATTGTGCCTATTCATTGGTGTCTACAGGAAGAACTTTGCCCCATTGTTGGTATCAGTGGATGAAATAGTGCCCCAGGGGCTGAATAAAGGCAAGCAAAGGGACGCAGTTTGGAGACCACTGCCCTAAAGGCCTCTCCCTAGTAAGTGACTTGCATTCATACTTTAGCCCCCAAGTGCATTACTTTACATTTTTCAACATTAAACCTAATTTGCTATGCATTTGTCCACCCCTATTTTATTGAGGTCTTCTTTCTATACGTTTCTATATCTTGCTGTGATGTTATTGCCCTGCTTAGCTTTGTATCATCAGCAAACACTGAAATATAGAGGTTGGGATGGATGGCTCTATCATTTATAAGTAAATTAAACAGAATTGGTCCCAGGACAGAGCCTGGGCATACCCCACTTACCACTCCAGACCAGACTGAGTACATGCTATTTATCACCACCCTTTGGATGCGTCCCTGTAACCAGTTTTCCATCCATGAGCAAACGCTATGGTCCATGCCTACAGACCTAAGTTTGTAATTTGCATTTATGGGGGACTGTCTGGAATGCTTCTGCAAAATGCAGATACAACACATCCACAGGCCTTCCTTTGTCTAGATGGCAGCTCACTTCCTCATAGAATGTTATCAGATTGGTTTGGCAAGAACGACCCTTTGTGAATCCATGCTGATTAGTTTACATATTATTGTTAGGCTGATTGACCTATAGTTTCCAGGAATATATTTCTGCCTTTTTTAAATATTTGTACCACATTGGCTCTTTGCCAATCAACTGGTACCATTCCTGACAGTATGCTGTACATGAAAATTAGGAGCAACGGTCTGGTTATAACCTGATTGAGTTCTTTTGAGGACTCTCAGGTGAAAGCCATCTGGTCCCGGTGATTTATGTGATAAGCTTTTCATGTCTTTTTCGGACACTGGCTTCTGTTAGCCACGAGGGTACATTCTGTGACACATTACTAATTATACCATTTTGGTTACTATACTCTTACTTTTCCTGTGTAAAAACGAAGGAGAAAAATGCACTTACAGTTGCCTTTGCCTTGTCATTTGTAACCAACCTTCCTTCATCATCCTTTACGAGGCCAATATACCGTGACCTTGATTTTCTAATGATAACTTATATAAAACACTTTTTGGGAATTATTTTTTTTTACTCTCCTCTGCTATATGGTCTATTTTAGCTGACCTGATTGTGTTTTAACACTTCTTACTGCATGTCTTGTACTGTTAGATACTGTCAATGACCCCTCAGCCTTATAATTTTTAAAGTCCATTTTACTTCTCTTTAATATGTCTTTTTACATTAAAATTTAGCCAACCAGGTTTAACCTTCGGTCTTTTAGATTTGTTGCCCATTGGAATACACTGGATGATACTTTTGTTTAATAATTTCCTTACACAGTAATGAAAAATAATTTCTATTTGATTTGCCTTTTCTTGCAGTAAGACATGTTTTAATTACTTAATTCTAATTAAACAGTCTGTTTCTTTAACATTTACAAGAAAAACTCAGGGGTTCTGGTTGTCTCCCTTTCTTCTGTTTTCCCCTTTAAAATTTGGCAATATCTGCAGAGGCATACTGACCCACCTTACCAAAATCACAAACATCTTTTTTCCAAAGGCCTGTAGTCCCAGGTATTTTATGGTGATCATACCTCAGAAAAATTGGAATCAGAAATCTAGGACTATAGCAAAAACAGGAAAAACAAGGTGACAGATGGGTATTAATCAAGTACCCCAACAAAGTGTCAAAAATGGAATTTATATCAGACTTGAGGCAGTGCCAGTTTGACCACTAGTGGAGAGTGACAACTGCAAGTTTAGTCTGAACACAGTAAACCTGTCCGAGTACCAGGCAAAATTGGAGATTTTTGTTTCACCTGAAGTCTTCCATGCTGATCTGTCTGATGTGCAGTAAATCATACAATTTAGAAATTCAGAAAAATCAAGCTTCATAAAGGTTACAATTTTATGAAGCTGGAACAAGGCTTTGAGAGAAAAATTCAAACTAAAAAAAAATGTGTGATTTGCTTATTCATCCGACTGATCAATACATTTGCTATTCCTGCTAGAGACAAGCTGGCTCTTTAGTCTTATGCCAAATTCCAATAACTGTAGATATCTATCCTAGACCTTAACATATACCAAGTACTTTTTTTTTTTTTTTTTTTTTTAGACTTGCATAGAGTGATGAGGGGTTACAAACATTGTCAGTTCTTTATTGTTGTATGTACCCCCATTATCACAAATGTCTCTGGAAATTAAAGTGAGTAAATTAAAATCCCAATGAGGACACCTGTTCCATTGACAGCTAAGAGAACTTTCGCTTACAATGGAAAGATATCCTGTTGAGTCTAATGAGTCACAGAAGGCAAAATAAAAAACTTATACAGGTTTTAACCCTTCATGACTATCAAAAATAAAAAACGTTTTGCCTTTAAATACACTTTAATGCATCAGGGTATAAATCTACTATTTTTTGTACTACACTTGCATGCACATTCAAAGCACACAGATCCACATGTATCCAAAGAATGCACATGATTGCTGGAGGGTGCAATCTTGTGTGCACATGAATGAGTTATTTCACACTAATCACTAGACTAGACAAAGCAATGCTTTGTTAAAACCTCATCAAGAGAGTCTGAATATGCCTGCCCTTTCTCAACAGCTCTTCCATTAATAGAAGCCTTACTACAATTTCCATAAATGCCTATCATCCATTCATAGATCACTTTCCATTCACAAAAGCTGTAGTATGGTTCTATGAATGGTGGAGCTGGGTGGAACGAGTGGGCATAGTTGGGCTTCATGATGAGAGCCTGTGACACCCCCTTCTGCTGATTTTTGTGGTTTTTATGTTGGCTGCACTTAGGCTTTAAGCACTATGGCTGTGGTTCCTTCCACCAGACCCTACATCACTTCTACGTTCTGAAGAGATGTAGGGACTTGTGGAAGGAACCACAGTGCTCAGCAGAGGACCAGAAATCCAACACTTTCATTATCAAAAAAGATAATTTAAAATAAAAAAAAAACAAAGCAAGAACAAAACATAAAACTGGCTCAAAGCCAATACAGTTTTTCTTCAATGCCTTCTTTCCTAACTGTACATTGTTCTGGTCAGGAGGCATAAATGGTTGGTTTGTTCACAAGAGCTGTAATGTGATTGAATTAAATGTATTTTTGTACTGCACATTTTAGAATACACCCTTGTCCTTTATCAGGGATTCTTGTTTTGGTGGTATAATTATTTCAATGTTTTGGGGTATTTTTTTTTATTTTTTTTTGCAAAAGCTGGCAAATTTTGTTTCTTAATGAGTAATTAAGCTAAAAGAAACTGCTGACAGGTACTGTTTTTAAGACAGATAAGACCCTTTTGGCCTCTTCTATCCTACTGTAAATTCTTCTCCCTTGCCTGTCAGCAGAATGTGTAGCACAGCCTGCCTGTGCTGTAATGATGTGACTTTTGTGTGCATGTGCAAAAGTGACATCATCGCAGCCTGGCCATTCAAGTAGCCAAACAGACCAAATCTGGAAGGAAGACTGGGATAAGATGGACACACTTGTGACCAGTGGGAGCACTGACAACGTGGCTTAGGAGGACATTGTTCAAGAGGCAAATATGCCAAAATGTGCTAATATACTGTGCAATTTAATTATGCATACTAGCCAAATATGTTAGGAAAGACACAATAATTTTAGGTTAGAAATATAAATCAACTGTTAAATTACATGAACCCTAAACTATGTAGGGATCATGGCCATCAGAGCTGTGTTGGGACGCATTGTTTCTTGCAATGTTTAAAATATGCCCTGTGATGAAACTAGGTCAATTAACAAATATTTGTACGCCATCTCAGTTATAAGTATGTAAAGAGCTAAAAACATAAGACAAATATTACATGCAAATCTTTTTGAACTGCGTAAGCAGAGCAGGGTATGTGTAAAGGCTAAAGGCCATGAGTATTGTAACTTTTCCTGCTCAATAGTACATATTTACTTTTAGATATGGCTTTTTCACTGGAAAAGTTTAGATAGATTTAAAATACACATTAGTCATTACTTGCAATGTATGAAAGAGGCCATTGGAAACAAAGGTGTTACAAAAAAAAAAAAAGGGTCAGTGTGATTTAGTTACACTTCAAGTACTTACAGTGCCAGGCCGGGTAAAGTCAATGCTCTGTGCAGCACTTTCTCTCATCTGGCTGTTAAAAAGTCGCACACACACACTTTGCAGGTACTCTGGAGTTATCTAAAATATAGAAGGTATATCAAACAATTGTAAACAGGTAGCTAAAGTAATGTAACACAAGTCAAATTACACCAGTCTAACACTGTTAGAAGATTTCTTATCACTTTCTTGTATGTGTTCTGTTGTGCACATCCGGTTCCCTCTAAGAATCTTTTGGTTTTATCCCATACTTTACAAGAAAGTTGGGACAGATATATCGTCGCTTGGCAATTATCTTGGTTCCGCTGAAATTACCACACTGGCCGTTATAAAATTATATAATCTCTTATCAACGGCAAAAAGTATTAAGATTAGATATTGTTTAACAAGTTTAGGGCACTGGATGTGCTACACGGGTCCCAAAAATCTTCATCATAGTACACTGGATGTGTGTATACATTTTGTATCTACTCTGTTTCATTCATCTGCAGATCAAAGAGATGTCAGTTAAAACAACCTAAGGAGAAAAAGTTGTTGTTTTTTTTTTAAATAAGAACTGCTTCTGTTTAACCTCTGTACAGGATGCTGGGGGTCTGTCCTGGACCACATGTATTTCCCCTTTAGTGATAAGAGACATTT